>NC_056743.1:1303662298-1303809798 GCF_019279795.1 Protopterus annectens | reverse complement strand
TTTTTTCCTGTTTTGAGGAATGTTACACAAGTGAATAAACTCATTTTGCTGCTTTTTGACTGCTGGCGGTTTGCTTTTTGGGTGCTTTTCCATTAAACCCCTACCACTTCTCACTGCTGTGTTTTGGCGGTTTTCATTAAAACAAACAGTTATTTAGTAACACAAACATTTTATTTATTACAAATAAGAGATATGACATTAGAAATGTAACATCACACCTGAAGCGTTCTTCTTTATTTACGTACAGAGATTTACTGGCTCTTCCCGGTATGATGCAGGTAAGTTGG
This sequence comes from Protopterus annectens, assembly GCF_019279795.1. Classification (NCBI taxonomy): domain Eukaryota; kingdom Metazoa; phylum Chordata; order Ceratodontiformes; family Protopteridae; genus Protopterus; species Protopterus annectens. The sequence continues at coordinate 1,303,809,511 of NC_056743.1, read as the reverse complement.
GTTTTCTTTCTGGCTCTTTTCGAGCATTGTTGAATTAGCAGTGGCTGTATATTCCTGAAAGCAGTGTTTACATTCATGGTGACTGTCTTTTCTCTGTATCTTCATGGACTGAAGTTTTATGAGACAGGTTATCTACACTGTTGTGTTTTCTGGTAAAATACCTTGTTGGTGCAGTCTTTGCCTTCTGTGTGTGCTGCCTTCATGGGGTATGCTAAAATTCATGTGAACACTGACATGGTGAAACCACTCATTGTGGGTCTGTAGCTATTGGTTTTGCTTGGTGGATTACTCGCTGAGACTGCATTAATAAAAATTGTAACAACAGCTTACTGTCCTCAGCCCTCTTTATTGACCTCTCAAAAGCATTTGATATGGTTAATCATCAATTACTGTTAAACTCACTCAAATCACTTTCACTAGATACCCAGACAGTTAATTGGTTCAAGTCCTATCTAGGAAATAGACAAGCAGTCCTCTGGGAAAATAAACTATCTAGTCTTCTCCCTATAACTCTTGGCATCCCACCAGGCTCTATTCTAGGACCCCTCCTCTTCACTATTTTCATAAATGATCTGAAAATCTCCCTTCCACAAACCACTTGCATACAATATGCTGATGGTTCGACATTAATATGTTCAGCCTCCTCGCCTGCTGGACTTCATTCAAGTATCCAAGCAGTATTTACCTTAGTTGAAAACTGGTTCCATCAACACTGTCTCCTCCTTAACCCCCAAAAAACTAAATTGGTACTATTCTCTCCCACTCAGAAGTCTCCTATTATCAACTTCACAATTACATCTAATAATGGTACTGTAATAACTCCGGACACAACCACCAAACTTTTAGGTGTAACAATTGATCATAATCTAAACTTTGACACACATATCAACCTAACTATTAAATCAGTTAATAAAAAACTTGGTTTCCTCTACAGACTTAAACCCTATCTCACACCTCTAGCTAGGACTGCTATTGCCCAAATTCACTTAATCTCCACCCTTCTCTATGCATCCACAATCTATACCAACTTATCCAAAAATAATCTTCATAAGTTGGAAACATCCTATAATAACATAGTTAAATTTGCCACTGGTGCCCCTTTTCGAACCCACCACTGCCAAAATCTTAAATTACTAGCATGGCTGGAATTGCAAAGCCAGATTCTTTTCCAGCAACTTACTACTACACACAAGATCTTACACTATCCCACAGATACACCCATACTCTCTGCCCTCATCTGCCTATATAAAAATCTAACAACCCTTCGATCAGCTAATAAGATACTAGTAGCTACCCTAAAGTCCAACAACAAATCTGGAGATAGCTTGTTCTCAAACTCTATTGGTAACTCTTGGAACACTCTTCCAACTGAACTAACAGCCCTTTCTTCTACCCCACTTTTCAAGAAGCAATTAAGAATCTTCCTTAAAGCCCAATGGCTTTGCCCATGCACAAATCCTGACTGAAACTTTCTCCCCTAGCAGGACCATTCTTTACTCTCTATCTTTAACATGCTATTTCAGGTGCTCTGATTTTCTCTGTTAATTCCTACTGTAGTAGCTCACCTCCTAAGATTTGGTAAACTTTATAAACAATGTTACCCTCAAAAAAAAAAAATGTTTTATGAATCCTTTTACTCAAAAATTTTAACTTATTTAGTCGGGTATGTTACTATAGCAGTACTATATAAATGTTCTTGTATTTGAAATGTTTTACCTGTCTGACATTATCTGTATTGTATATGGTCAAGATTTCTGTCTTGTAAGTAGTCTTAATGTGGAGCTTTTTTCTCCCAGGGCCTCCGCTGAAAATGGACATACATCTAGTCAGACTATCCCAGTCAATAAATGTAAAAAAAAAAAAATAAAAAATAAGTGTGTAAGGCTTGTAGTATAGCTTTTGTTGGGTATGTTGGTATGTTACTGTAGCAGTACTATATAAATGTTCCTGTATTTGAAATGTTTTACCTGTCTGACATTTTCTGTATTGTATATGGTCAAGATTTCTGTCTTGTAAATTGTCTTAATGTGGAGCTTTTCTCCCCAGGCCTCCACTGAAAATAGACATATATCTAGTCGGACTATCCCGGTCAACAAATGTAAAATAAAAAAAAAAAGTGTGTAAGGCCTGTAGCATAGCTTTTGTCTGTTTTTTACTCAGTATATATATTGAGGATGGGGAGAGTTCTGTTCTCAAGGTATTGAATTGCCTGGTGCCTGACAGCAGGGAAGTTACGTTTCTCATTGTTTGGGTATGACTATTTCATTTAGTTGTCAAGGATGGGCTGTCCAGAACGTGTATTTATTTAGCTTGAACAGAAAACTGTAAGAATGTTAAAGGAGGAATGTGTGCAATGGAATATGCATTTCCTGAAGTGAAATAACTGAGTGGGAAATACTGCGCTTGACACTGTGAATGAAAATGTCAGGACAAACGTGACCCTGTGTACAGCTATGCTTCTGTCTTGATATTTGAACCGTCATGCAAAGACAGTATTTCACTGCACTGTTCTGAATTATGGGCAGGAATTTTACTTTTAAAAGGCTGGGGAAATGATGCAAGCAGCTTGTGTGATTCAATACCGCCAAAACACAGCAGCACGAAGTGATAGGGGTTTAATGGAAAAGTACCGCTTTTTGTATGTTTCTTGAGCTGTGTACCTTACCTGTACTTGCTGGATTTGGAGATAATTATTGAATTTGGGTCCTGCTGTTGAAACTGTCAGCATTCTGGAGAAAAATAACATTTCCAAGAGAAGAAGAATATTTAAGATTAAGCAGTGGGAGGTTGTTCCACTGCCGCTTTTTTATGCTTTGACTGTTAGTCAGAGTTGTGGTTTGTATCATGCTGTAACCACCTATCTTTTGTTTGCTCGCACACAATGCTGGAGTTGTGTATTAGCAGGAAGATTGGGGAATCCTGGCTCAGAGACTTCAACTGGTGAATAGTTTATATTATTTCTTATTGAAGTCGGTTGTTTTATTTGCCTAACATGTTTTTAACTGGCATTTGTTTCTGTGAAGACTCTTGGGTTTCCGTTGATGTCGGTTTGTTTAGGTGTTGGGATGTGAATTGGTTTCGGCAGCTTTGTTTGGGATACGAAAGTAAGACGCCAACTTCTGTCCCACAAAACCAGACCCGATGCAGTTCTTACAATTATTCTCTTTAAATAATCCAAAGAAGATGTTCAAATGTAAAATGCAAGAACGCTTTTTATTAATTCAATAAAAAGAGCGTTTTCGCCGTGGTACTCCCACAGCTTCTTCAGCAATAAAAACAACATTTGAAAAACCCGCCAAATCTTTATATATCCAATTCATGACGTAAAAACTGTTACTTACACTTTTAAAGGAGCAACAGATTTATACATTTCTTTATTACTACGCACAAAATATATAATAATGAATAAATATAAACTATAACAAATATAACAATTCTAACATACCTTTAAAACATGTATTACGACTACAAGGAGTTTAAAATTCATTAATTTATCTCGTTTATTACAGTTGAATCACCCTAAATTTATATTTATATGTTCTCATTATATCAATAAGAATTAAACACAAAATCTATATATGCAGAAAAATTGTGGCTTTTCAAAGCTGTCTATAGTTATTTTGGTCCTTTGGTTGACAATTCAAAATTGATTGTCATTCACATTTCTTAAATTTATTAAAAAATCAATTAAAATTCAATTAAACTAATATTTATTATTAAATTTTTTTATGATAAACTTTAAAAATATTATTATTATTATTTATGTGTTTACAACACAAAAAGTTTTCCTTATATAATAATGTTAATTAAAAATATGTAGATGTTCAAAATCATTTATTATTTATCGTTTGTGTCTTAAATAATTCCTCATTTTCAAGACACACGAAATATTACAGTTCTCATTTAGTCCCGGGAAGCAAAAAGAATTTAAACGTAACTGCCATTCTAACTCTCGGACTTCTAACTGTATATTAATTGGTCCACCCCTTAAAGTGTTTTCTACAGAATCAATAGCTAGAAAACTAAAACTATGCTCTTCGTATTTCTCGCAATGTTTCGCTAGGGCATTTTCATTTTTTCTTTTCCTAATTGTATACAAATGCTCATATATTCTGTCGCGTAATCTGCGATCAGTTTTTCCTATATAGTATGCATTACAACAATTACATAAAGCAAGGTACACAATAGATTTGGAATTACAATTTGTATTACAATTAATATGGTAAGTGTTGTCTGCTATTTTAAAGGTACTACTATTCTTAACAAAGTGGCAATATTTACAAAAACCACATTGCTTACACCCTTTAAATTTAGTACTATTATTGTGTTTATTGTTACCTTCAAGAATTGATTTTAGATTGTCACCTTTTTTATACACAAAATTCGGTCTATCTCCTAATTTATCTAATAATTCCTCATTGTTCAAGATATAATGCCAATTTTTCAATATTATTGATTGGATTTCAAAGGAATCACTGTTAAATGTAGAAATAAAACTAATCCTACTAGTTAAGATTCCTATACACTCTTCACTATTTATTACATTTATTGCATTTTCTATAGGAGTTGGGGTTACTTCTGTCACCGTTATATCTAAAATGGTATTGGTCTCAATAGCTCTCTTTTTAAGTAAGGGTACATATAAACCATTTAATCTTTTTTGTTCCACTTCTTTCAAAAGTTCCAAAAATAAATCTGGTGGGTAGTCACGACTTAAAAACATTCCTTCAAGTTTCTTACATTCTTCATAAAATAAAATGTCTCTGTTACACATCCTGGCAGCTCTTATTAATTGTCCTTTTATGATTGCTTTTTTCTGTTTAAAGGGTGTGAACTTTTGAAATGCAAAAGTGAATTACAGTATGTTTTCTTCCTAAATATAGTAGAAGTGTATTCAAAGTTTGTTTCATCTTTAGAAAGTTTAACATCTAAATAATCTATTTCTTTTTTTGAAAAAGAGAATGTAAATTTTAAAAATGATGACGTACTATTTAGGTAGTCAACTATTGCTGTAGCTTCCTCCAATTCACCTTCTAAGAGAATAAACACATCATCTAAATATCTAGTGTATAACTTTATTTTATTCATCACACTGTTATTGAATAAAAAGGTCTTTTCCCAAAATGCCATAAATAGGTTCGCCATAGATGCCCCACATGGTGACCCCATTGCTACACCATGTGTTTGCAAATACACTTTTTCATTGAACATAAAGTAGTTAGAAGATAGAATAATATCTAACAATTCTGCTACAATTTCAATTTCATTTTTTGTAGCACCCATTTCTTTTAGCATAAGGGAAACCCATTCAAGTGCCTCTAAATGTGGTATTGATGTATAAAGGTCGATTACATCAACCGTCAAGAAATTTAGGCAATTGTTAAAATCAATATTATTCATGCTATTCAAAAAGGACCACGAATCCTTGCAGATGTGTGGAACTAAATTCAAATATTTTGTCAAAATTGTTTCTACCAGTTGAGCGCATGGATAAGTGATGGACAAACGACCATCAATTATTATACGTAAGGGGGGGTCATTCAGATCTTTGTGGATCTTCGGGATTCCAAAGGCCACCGGGTTTTTAGGCATACTAATGTCTATATAATTGTATGTCTCTAGATCAATTCTACCCTGGATAAATAAGTCCCTGAAATAACCCCTAATTCTTGTCTTTGATATATTCATTTCATTAATTGAAGATGTTTTGTAAGCTTCTCCAGATAGTATTTTTTCCATTTTCTCTATGTATTGATGTTCATCTAAGATGACCAAACCCCCTCCTTTATCTGGTTTTACAACTCTTGTGGCCGAACTACGAAGTTGATTGAGACAATCAATTTGCTCCCTTGATGTGTTATATTTTAAATGTTTTTTCATTCCTCCTTTACTTTGTTTTAAACTTCTAATATCAACCTCACAGGTTTTTTCAAAGGTCGCCAATGTGTTGTGTAGTGGGGGGTTAAATGTGCTAGCTAATTTTAGCTTGCCATCATTTATTAAGGTAGTATTATGAAAGAAAACATTCAAGTTAAGTTTCCTAACGAAACATTTAAGATCTATAATGGTTTTAGAAATATTACATCTCTTTGTTGGAACAAAAGTGTTCCCGTGAGCTAATAGTTCAATCAAACAAGGATCCAAGTCTATACTTGAAAAATTATAAATTTTAAAGTCTCCTTTCATGTTAAACAAGATTCTTGGTCCATTGTTCAAAGTCTCTTCTGTTGTTGACCTCTCTGAATCCGCAAAAATTAATAAAGGTTCATTAATTATTGATTTCTGATTCAGGTCATTAAATCTTACAGATAGATTTAATTCCTGGTTCTGTTCCATTTCTTCTGTTGGAACTTGGCATTCCGTTGCCCTAAAAAACGGCCATTATTATAATTGTTTTGATGATAAAATTGTCTATTGTTCGTATATTGTGGGGGTCCATTCCGGGTAACATTCTCTTGTATTCTGTTACTCCTTCTTAAATTCGGTCTTTCTGCTTCCTCGAAATAATTATCTGAATTGTCATTAAAATCACCCTCATTCAAAGGATCAGTTAGATTTGAGTCCACGTTTTCTGCATTATTAACTTTAGAATTTTTAGAGTCATTTAGCTTTACATAAGCTGTATTGTTCTGATAAGCTGCCCTATCTCTCATTAACTTCTTGTTTTTTGTTGTTTTTGATTTCTCAATAAAAGAATCAATGCTCGTAAAAATACGGGCATAATCAAATCTATAGCGTTCAAAATCCAAGTCATTCTTTATTGTGTTGTCCAATCTAGTAATTTCATTAGTTATTTTATTAATTTGAATATTATAATGTTTAACTAAAACTTCCAATAATTGCAAGCCTTGAGCATCAAATAACATAGCCAGTTCTTGATTAAAATCAGTGTCAAAAAATAGCCCAGTTGGGCAAAAGGTAGATCTGAGCCCTTTAGGTACTAGTTTTTCGATTTGGCATTGTTTGAAGTATTTCACTTCTAGTTGAAGTCTCTTTAATTTAGAGAGATGCAAATCAAAGTTCTTTAAATTTTCAATAATAGAGAAGTTACTTACTGTGGCACCGTTCGTTTCATTCTGTATTTGACTATTCCCAAGGCTGAAATTCATGTTATCCATATTATTAATCCAATCATTAACAACGGGCATTCCTGTCGTATTTAGAATCTGCTGATTGTTGCCTAAAACCGGAAAATGAATGTCATACATCTCACCGGTCATTGGTATAATGTTTTCTTGAGCGTTGGATAATCGTGGTACATTCTGTCACTGCCCTAAAGGTAATGAGCCTGTTGTAACACTCCTTATAGTTTGTGCAGGTTCAAGTTCGTTGGATATGGTTTGGGTAGTTGTTATCCTTGCTGGACAGTTAAATTGCGAAGATCCGTTCGGAACAGTATCACGCTTTTCCAGCTTGTCAATTTTAGTAGAGATTACATCCATTCTCTGGGACAGGTCCTTAAGCAATGCAGCCAAGCTGAAATTATCTCTCTCCGCTGACTGGTTTTCGAGAGTCGGGCTTCTAGGACTAAGAAGTTGGTCGGACGACATCCTGACAACTTAGAGCAGCAAAACAAGAAAACCACAAACTGTTGAAATACGAAAGTAAGACGCCAACTTCTGTCCCACAAAACCAGACCCGATGCAGTTCTTACAATTATTCTCTTTAAATAATCCAAAGAAGATGTTCAAATGTAAAATGCAAGAACGCTTTTTATTAATTCAATAAAAAGAGCGTTTTCGCCGTGGTACTCCCACAGCTTCTTCAGCAATAAAAACAACATTTGAAAAACCCGCCAAATCTTTATATATCCAATTCATGACGTAAAAACTGTTACTTACACTTTTAAAGGAGCAACAGATTTATACATTTCTTTATTACTACGCACAAAATATATAATAATGAATAAATATAAACTATAACAAATATAACAATTCTAACATACCTTTAAAACATGTATTACGACTACAAGGAGTTTAAAATTCATTAATTTATCTCGTTTATTACAGTTGAATCACCCTAAATTTATATTTATATGTTCTCATTATATCAATAAGAATTAAACACAAAATCTATATATGCAGAAAAATTGTGGCTTTTCAAAGCTGTCTATAGTTATTTTGGTCCTTTGGTTGACAATTCAAAATTGATTGTCATTCACATTTCTTAAATTTATTAAAAAATCAATTAAAATTCAATTAAACTAATATTTATTATTAAATTTTTTTATGATAAACTTTAAAAATATTATTATTATTATTTATGTGTTTACAACACAAAAAGTTTTCCTTATATAATAATATTAATTAAAAATATGTAGATGTTCAAAATCATTTATTATTTATCGTTTGTGTCTTAAATAATTCCTCATTTTCAAGACACACGATATATTACAGTTCTCATTTAGTCCCGGGAAGCAAAAAGAATTTAAACGTAACTGCCATTCTAACTCTCGGACTTCTAACTGTATATTAATTGGTCCACCCCTTAAAGTGTTTTCTACAGAATCAATAGCTAGAAAACTAAAACTATGCTCTTCGTATTTCTCGCAATGTTTCGCTAGGGCATTTTCATTTTTTCTTTTCCTAATTGCATACAAATGCTCATATATTCTGTCGCGTAATCTGCGATCAGTTTTTCCTATATAGTATGCATTACAACAATTACATAAAGCAAGGTACACAATAGATTTGGAATTACAATTTGTATTACAATTAATATGGTAAGTGTTGTCTGCTATTTTAAAGGTACTACTATTCTTAACAAAGTGGCAATATTTAGTTTAGAATTTAGTTCCACACATCTGCAAGGATTCGTGGTCCTTTTTGAATAGCATGAATAATATTGATTTTAACAATTGCCTAAATTTCTTGACGGTTGATGTAATCGACCTTTATACATCAATACCACATTTAGAGGCACTTGAATGGGTTTCCCTTATGCTAAAAGAAATGGGTGCTACAAAAAATGAAATTGAAATTGTAGCAGAATTGTTAGATATTATTCTATCTTCTAACTACTTTATGTTCAATGAAAAAGTGTATTTGCAAACACATGGTGTAGCAATGGGGTCACCATGTGGGGCATCTGTGGCGAACCTATTTATGGCATTTTGGGAAAAGACCTTTTTATTCAATAACAGTGTGATGAATAAAATAAAGTTATACACTAGATATTTAGATGATGTGTTTATTCTCTTAGAAGGTGAATTGGAGGAAGCTACAGCAATAGTTGACTACCTAAATAGTACGTCATCATTTTTAAAATTTACATTCTCTTTTTCAAAAAAAGAAATAGATTATTTAGATGTTAAACTTTCTAAAGATGAAACAAACTTTGAATACACTTCTACTATATTTAGGAAGAAAACATACTGTAATTCACTTTTGCATTTCAAAAGTTCACACCCTTTTAAACAGAAAAAAGCAATCATAAAAGGACAATTAATAAGAGCTGCCAGGATGTGTAACAGAGACATTTTATTTTATGAAGAATGTAAGAAACTTGAAGGAATGTTTTTAAGTCGTGACTACCCACCAGATTTATTTTTGGAACTTTTGAAAGAAGTGGAACAAAAAAGATTAAATGGTTTATATGTACCCTTACTTAAAAAGAGAGCTATTGAGACCAATACCATTTTAGATATAACGGTGACAGAAGTAACCCCAACTCCTATAGAAAATGCAATAAATGTAATAAATAGTGAAGAGTGTATAGGAATCTTAACTAGTAGGATTAGTTTTATTTCTACATTTAACAGTGATTCCTTTGAAATCCAATCAATAATATTGAAAAATTGGCATTATATCTTGAACAATGAGGAATTATTAGATAAATTAGGAGATAGACCGAATTTTGTGTATAAAAAAGGTGACAATCTAAAATCAATTCTTGAAGGTAACAATAAACACAATAATAGTACTAAATTTAAAGGGTGTAAGCAATGTGGTTTTTGTAAATATTGCCACTTTGTTAAGAATAGTAGTACCTTTAAAATAGCAGACAACACTTACCATATTAATTGTAATACAAATTGTAATTCCAAATCTATTGTGTACCTTGCTTTATGTAATTGTTGTAATGCATACTATATAGGAAAAACTGATCTAGATTACGACAGAATATATGAGCATTTGTATGCAATTAGGAAAAGAAAAAATGAAAATGCCCTAGCGAAACATTGCGAGAAATACGAAGAGCATAGTTTTAGTTTTCTAGCTATTGATTCTGTAGAAAACACTTTAAGGGGTGGACCAATTAATATACAGTTAGAAGTCCGAGAGTTAGAATGGCAGTTACGTTTAAATTCTTTTTGCTTCCCGGGACTAAATGAGAACTGTAATATATCGTGTGTCTTGAAAATGAGGAATTATTTAAGACACAAACGATAAATAATAAATGATTTTGAACATCTACATATTTTTAATTAATATTATTATATAAGGAAAACTTTTGTGTTGTAAACACATAAATAATAATAATAATATTTTTAAAGTTTATCATAAAAATTTAATAATAAATATTAGTTTAATTGAATTTTAATTGATTTTTTAATAAATTTAAGAAATGTGAATGACAATCAATTTTGAATTGTCAACCAAAGGACCAAAATAACTATAGACAGCTTTGAAAAGCCACAATTTTTCTGCATATATAGATTTTGTGTTTAATTCTTATTGATATAATGAGAACATATAAATATAAATTTAGGGTGATTCAACTGTAATAAACGAGATAAATTAATGAATTTTAAACTCCTTGTAGTCGTAATACATGTTTTAAAGGTATGTTAGAATTGTTATATTTGTTATAGTTTATATTTATTCATTATTATATATTTTGTGCGTAGTAATAAAGAAATGTATAAATCTGTTGCTCCTTTAAAAGTGTAAGTAACAGTTTTTACGTCATGAATTGGATATATAAAGATTTGGCGGGTTTTTCAAATGTTGTTTTTATTGCTGAAGAAGCTGTGGGAGTACCACGGCGAAAACGCTCTTTTTATTGAATTAATAAAAAGCGTTCTTGCATTTTACATTTGAACATCTTCTTTGGATTATTTAAAGAGAATAATTGTAAGAACTGCATCGGGTCTGGTTTTGTGGGACAGAAGTTGGCGTCTTACTTTCGTATTTCAACAGTTTGTGGTTTTCTTGTTTTGCTGCTCTAAGCTTTGTTTGGGACACGGAGGCATTTTTTCTACAGTAAGGAGCTTCATTTGCAGTTGAATTGTTGCTCATTTCAACAGACTTCAGAAGTTTGATGCTATCTGCAGATGGACTTGTCTGGCCTCCAGGTACATGCGGAGGTTATTAGTTTGTTAATGTTTTCTGGTTCCAGGCAGCTGTATATACTGATGCTATTTTGGAAGATACATTTTTTTACATTTATCAACAACGTTTGGTTTTCTGATTATATTTTGATACATTCCTTAATATTGACGACTGGTGGTTTGTGAATATTACAATAACAGCAAAATAGTGGTTTCCATTTAATAACTGCCATTTCACTTACAGGACACATTTGGCAGTTTAGTTTGTTTTTCACCATTTGCTCAATAACATTTGTGATCATTTGCCTGTGGACATTACATCAGCAGCAACATAACTGTTTCTATTCAAGTACTGTTACATCTTTGATAAACAATTGGCGATTCAGTTTGTTCTGAAATGTTGGTTCTTTTGAATTTTGAAGGACATATTTATTGGGAATTTTATATTACCAATGTTTATTTATCTGCATTTACATCTGCTTTAAGCTGTCCTTGTATTACTATTTTTTGTTGTGACTTTTAAAATAATAGGTTTTATTATTTAAACAACATGGATTTGATAAAACTTTTACAGAGGTTAGCAGCAGACAAAGAGGATGTAGGTGTAGGTGTATTTGATAACTTACATCGTACTAGTACTGGTTCTAGTGATAGTAGGGTTACCCCAATGTCTTGTAATGAATTATTTATACAAATAGATTCTGTTATGAAGGAACTCAGGACCAGTGTATGGCATCAAAAACTGTTTAAGGCATATAATATGAAAGGTTTAGCACCCGGTGGTATACGTGTACGTATCCAATCATATGTTAAAGGGGCAGATGACCAATTATTTTGTGAGTGTCAGGAGGCACAACAACAGGCATCTATGCTATTTGTCAAAGTTTTGTATACTTTTTATGAATGCAAGACGTTTGACTTATTGAATCAGGTTTGTCATCTTTGTGAACAAATCAAAGTGTATTAATAGGATTCTAGTTATCGTGAACAGTTTGTACAACTTGCCAAGCAATTAACTGAGTTAGAAAAAGGGTTACAGGAATATGTGATGAACAAATTTAGTAGGGATATTAGAGATTATCAGCATAGTAAACAATTTCTGAATAAAAAAACAGTTACATTTTTTGATAATATAGAACATATCCAACCAGGCAATAGGTGTAAAAGGAAGAAAAAAATCTATTTTGAAGAAAATGGATGAGGTTCCCGAAACATCGGGTTTTCCTCCACCATAGATACAGATACAGGGACACCAGCCAACTCTCCCTCTTCTAAAAGAAAAATGATATCTTCCCTTTATATAGTGTAGGAGGGCTAGACGTAAACACCATAAGCGATACACCAACTCTGGAGGCACTTTTACAACTGACACCCCAATAGCTAGTTCTAATGTGCTTAATATCTCTTCCACCTCCCTATCTCTTGATGGGACTGGTTTATTGCAGAGGGGGTTGGGATTTATACCTTGTTATTTTGTTCCAGAAGAAGTATTTTGCCTAGGATGTTGTATCTTTTTGTAGATTATTAAATTTGAAGTCTTTTTTTCATAATAAACAAGGAATATGAGCCCTTCAGTTTCCATTTTAGGCCATCAACATTTACACCCCCTTATAATGAAAGTGTAGCAGTTTTTCAACAACAGGTTTTGAAAGAGTTACACTACATGTATGCTTCTGGTTTAAAATCAAAATTTCATAATTTGCCACCGATCCAAAGACATGTTCTTATGAATTTGGTAACAACAAACAACTTGTGGTCAGCTCAGCAGACAAGGGAGGTGCTGTGGTGGTGTGGGGCTGGATTATCTATGTAGCTGAAGCCCATAAACAGCTATTGGATCAACGGGTTTATCAGCGGATGTATTTGGATCCCACTTCCACTTTTAAACATGATATAGTTGTTTTTTTTTTAAACTGGCGGTAGAGGAGGGTATTATATCTAAGGAAACATTGTTCCATCTTACGGTTAAAGAGCTTAACAAACAATATTTTAATTTGTTACCTAAAAAACATAAACATCTTAGGCAACCACCCAGCAGACCAATAGTGTCAGGTAATGGTTCTCTCACCGAACCATTATCAGCCTTCCTAACACATTATTTAAAACCATTGCTGGGTTGTGTTAGATCTCGTACACAAGACACCACTGAATTTTTGAATATCATTAATGATTTACAATTAGATCTGGGGTGGTACTTATGTATCCTCAATGTTTTAGCACTATATACCAACATTCCTCATTGGCCCGGACGTTTGGCCTTGTAATATTGGTTAAATTGGTGTTCTTTATATAGTCTGGGGTTCAACATATTTTTAATTTGTTTAACCGAGCATGTACTCACCAAGAATGTTTTTTATTTCAAGGACGAATGTTATCTACAATTAAAAGTGACTGGGAAGGGGGCATCATTTGCCCCAATCTATGCAGACTTATTTATGGCTTATGTGGAGGAACAGGCTATTTATGACCCTTTACATAATATTTATTTAGACTGCATGGATATCTGGCACCATTACCTAGACAACTGTTGGTTAATTTGACGTTCTGACACTGATTATCTCATGGAATTTGTTGACTATCTTAATGAGAATAAATGGGGACTGCATTTTACAGTCAGTTTTGATTCCACACATATTACATTTTTGGATGTGGATATATATGTTGAGGAAAATGGAATTTTAACATCTAAAGTTTATAGGAAACATCCAAAAACAAGTACATTTTTATAAGCTAATAGTTGCCATCCATGCCATATAATTAAAAACATTCTGAAAGCCCAATTTATGAGGCTATGTAGAATTTGTTCTTCAGGTGATTCTCTTGATGTTCAGGAACAAGAACTTGTTGACAGATTTCTTGTTCGGGTATATAGATATGAGGATATTATCTCATCTAGGGATGAAGTCAGACAGATTGACAGGTTGAATTTATTTAAATATAACAAAAAATAATCACAGTTCAAATGTACTTGTTTACTACCAGTTATGGTAATAATAAGTCTTTTTTGATGGAATTGATACACAAACATTGGGGCATATTATCATCTGATGACATTTTGAATGAACTGATATCCTTGAGATGTTTTTCTTATAGAAAAGGCAAGACTTTGGGTAATATGTTAAATCATCACATGGAATTGGATAATAGGACTATAAGATTGCAACAAACTATGCAAGGGGGAACATTAAAGGGTTGTCGTCCTTGTAATCATTGCAGTTTTTGCCCACAAATATCCAAAACCACACATTTTAGTACTCAAAATACATCTAGGGTCTTTGATATATACGTTCAGGGGGATTATCAATCAGATTGCATAATTTATTTGGCTCTATGTACGTGTCCTGCTTTTTATGTTGGACAAACTTCCTGCCCATTAAAGTTACAGATTTCTGAGCACCTTAGTGATGTAAAATGTGGCCATCGGTCAAATGCTTTATACAAACATAAAATTAAACATCCCACTGGCAGGTTCAGATTTGTTATTATAGACAGGATTATGTTGCAAGATACAAATAAGATGGGTTGGCATAATATATTAAATAGAAAAGAAAAGAAATGGGTTATTTTACTAGGAGCACTTTTTTCTCCAGGACTTAATGAGCACTTGTGATTAATCAATAGGACTTTTTTTGTAAATTATTTAATGAGGGGATAGGATGGAGGGAATGTATTGCACTGATGAAGGCTTTGTAGCTGAAATCGGTATGCTTATTTTTCCAATTTTGAGGAATGTTACACAAGTGAATAAACTCATTTTGCTACTTTTTGAGTGCTGGCTTTTTGCTTTTCGTATATCAAGTGAAAACCCATACAGACAACTTGCAAACTCGGGAATGACCCCTGGAATTGTGAGGTAAAAGCCTTAACCACTGAATCACTATGCTAGCACGCATGTAGGTTCAGAAGGCAGAAAAGTATATAAAAACATTGTGTGTGTTGTAGGCAGCTCTGAAAGCACATCTGCATCAGCTATCATAACTGATAGAAAATTTATAGCTCAGAAAATGCAGTGCTTGGAAATACAGAGTAACTGTAAAGAGTTAAAACAAATGTTTGTTACTCCCAAGGTGATGCAAGAAGGTCCAGACAGGCTGAGAGTGAGTCTTGTCTTAACGATGATCTATGCTCCTCAGCATACAAAGCACATAACATTTATGCAGTTAGAGTGGGAATAAAGGCTGCTGTTGATGTTTTTCTAATGGTTAGAAATCATAAATGCCAAAACACCATCTGTGTAACCCACTCAATGACCGCTGGACATGCCACATTATTTATTGGAGTAGCCTGCATTTCACTTCTTCCTCTAATAAAACTTGATATAGAAAGCTCTGCGTAAGATATCAAAACGTTTTTTGAAATGAATATAATTCTTTTGCGGAATTTTAACTTACAATGTCTTGGAGCAATCAAGGGTCTGCTAAACAGAACAATTACAACCCAACATCTTTAACATATAGTAACTGATGCTACAAACCCCAATCCGAAACATGTGTATGTCCAGACTTCTGAGTGACCTTTGTCCAGTTTCCTCAAATTGGACATTTACAAGTCCAGTGGTGGAAAATGGTGATGGGGAGTTCTAGCTCACCTTCCAGTAAAACTGCGCTGTTATTAGAACTTGATAGGGATTTCTGCTTTGAAAAAATCATGTTAAAAGAACCTGGAAAATGCTCCTAAATGTAGGTATGAATGTCAGGAAATTAAATTATCCTGCCTCATGAACACTTCATGTGGGGATTCTTTCTAAATCATGTCTGATTACTGTATTATGCAAGACAAAATACAACAAATTCAAATATCTGAAGAACATATTAAATAAATGCAATGTACACTGTTTAAGAATAGTCATGCTACCCTACACAGTAGAATTTATTTTTCCAAGATAGCAATGTTTACACAAAGTCTGTGGTATTTTTCAATGAACAGAGTTCTGCTCCCATCAATGGCAGCAGGTGATTGCCAGACTGATTGTGATATATATTTGTTTCTAGATCCCTTTAACTGATAAAGTAATGTCTTTCGGCTTTTCCCGGTTAGGGGTCGCCACAGCGGAATGCCAGTCTGCTTATGATTGGCAGTAGATGTTTACAGTGCTGAGGTGCCAGTCCGACGCCCAACGTTCAACGAAGGCACACCCATTCATGCATGCACCTACCTGAATGTCTTTAAACGTCACTCGACCGTGGGGAGGACATGTAGACTCCACACAGAAGGTGCTCCAGCCGAGAATCGACCAAGAAGTTTCCTTTAACTGATATTTGCAATAATAAGCTTCCAGAACTGGATTGTTTGTTGATAGACTTTGCATTCAGTAATTTCAGGGCCTTTTTATTATTACAAGTGTTGGTGGGATGGATTGAATGTTGTTGCTGCTACATTTGGCAGGGAAGAACTCCTTCATTTTAATCAGTAATTGATGTAGATGGTGGGGAATGTTGAATTTTGACTGTTGTGGTTGTTGGGCCTGCTGTGGTATGCTACTGTGTTTTGATCCAAGACCCTTCATTACATTTAAATTGTTTGAACCTGGATGGTGGAACTAATTCAGAATATTATTGTGTTTCTCTCCAATCTTTATTTATCTTTTATTTAAACTGATGTTCATCATTCCCACTGCTTTTAGGCTATATGGGTTGTTTCCTTCCCGGGAAACAACAACCAACAATAATTTATGATGTCTTTATTACTGGCATCATTTTCTTAACCTCTATCTCTTAAGCCTAGGAGCAGTTCTTTGGGCACAGGGTTATTTACTAATTGCTGTTTTACTGCATTGTTATTTATTAACATCATTTTATTGGCTGCCAGCCTTTTGTCTTCTTAACCTTTCATTGATCAGTGAGGCTTACTTTTGGTTATGTAGTACTTTCATTGCTGTTATTTATTTGGACTTCATTTTACTATGTCACACTCTTTAAATTGATGGTTTTGGAAAGTACTTTGATAATAAGCACTAAAGTAAACTTGAACTTCAACCTGAAAGTGAAGTCTAAGGTCATCAGCCAAACGTGATTTTTTTAGTTTTAGTCCTAGATTTAATGCAAGTTTTCTAATGCACATGTGAACACTAGAGCAAGCAGTGCCTTCAAAACTTCGAGCAAGTTCACTTCAGAAAGTAATTTTATTCAGTGGGCTGCTTAAATGTTGAGGCATAAAATATAACTGGAAAAAAACTCAGACAGACTTGGACCCCTTTATAAGGATAGCCCCACCACTGACCCAAGCAACTATAGACCCATTAGTCTTCTTAGTTTTTTCTGCAAAGCCATGGAATGCATCATCACTGACTCCATAAACCAGGACATTAGGAATTTCATCAGGCTCAGTTCACAGAAGTTCATATTTGGTAAGGCCAGGTCATGTCTCCACAATCTTGTGAAGATTTTTGAAAAGATCATGTAGGCTGGAGACAATGGTCACACTGTGCACACTGTCTACCTGGATCTAGCAAAAGCATTTGACACTATACCACATGATAGGACTGTGAACAAGTAATAGCCTTAAAAATAGATTCCTGTGTAGTAAGGTGGATTGCAAACTGGCTCACAGACAGAATGTATGCTTTCAGGATCAGTGAATCCTCTTAGTTAGGGAAAAAGTGACCAGTAGCATTTCCCAGAGGCCTGTATTGGGCTCCCTCCATTTTAACATTTCTCTAATCTCAACATTGATAACAAAGATCTCTTGCTAACTAAGATCCTCTATAATTGAAAATGGAATTATCATGCATGAGCACATGGCACACTGGGAAAGGGCTCAAAATAAATGCTGAATGTTAAGAAATACACTATCATCTCCTTTAGAAAACAACAAATTACTACCATCTACTGCATCACTGACACCCCACTATCCAATGAGTCTGTCATCAGAGACCTCCTCTAATCACAATGTATATGTGTATGTATATGGGTCTACTTCATAACACTGAAATTTCATAATGTTAAATTTCATAACACTGAGACCATAACATCGAAAATTCAAAACACTGAAAACCCAAAAACATTGAAAACTCAGAACATTGAAAGTGTGATTCATAACACTGAAAACTACAGTGCACAAGTAAATAAGATCCCCTCCACCTAAAACACCTAACTAGCAAACACACTTTCTACTATGTTTCTGCAGGGGGGGCAAGCCCCCCTGTACCCCTCATAAATTAAATATACCAACTCCAAGGTCGCACTACAGTGGAAAATAGTTAATATCCTATCCTCAAGGTGTGTTTATGCAAGGGGGGGTGTAGAATGTGTGGTGATGGGGTTTCTGTCTTTTGATGTTTAGTGCGACCTCGGAGTTAGTATATATAAATAGTGGGGGTGCAGCTCCCCACATGGGAGGCCCCCTTCTTATAGGAAGGGTGGGTGTGTGTGTTTGTTTTGTTGTCTTCCTGTGTGTTGTTTTGCTTTGTTGTAGTGTCTGGAGGTAGGTACATTTGTATTTGTATGTGTGGTGTAGTGTTTGTTAACGTTTGCGGTTTTAAATTTCACGATTTTGGTTTTCGGGTTTGTGAGTTTTTGGCTTTATAGTCTCGAAATACTGAAATTCTATATTTCAGTATTTCAAGATTATAAAGTGAATACACACACACACACACACACACACACACACACACACACACACACACACACACACACACACACACGCACACACACACATATATAATCACAATGAATCACCAAAGGAATCTCTTCTAAAACCAAGGAAGTTATTGTTCCTCTGTACTCTGCCCTGGTTAGACTCATTATAAAAGATAATGTACCCTTTAGCATGTATCTCATTAAACATATCAAAAAACTTGAAAGACTGGATATTAGGCCTTAAAAACATAACTATCAGGAAATGCTGCAGTCACTCTCCCTATACTCAGTGTCATATGGAGTCTTGTGGGAAGATCTATGTTTTGCTTTCCATGCCCTCAGAGATCACATCATCCAAGACCTCCTTTTTCTCAATGTATCAAACTGTAAAGGAAACATTAGAACAATTGACCTTATTTTATATCAGGAAATAAATAAAGCTAAAGGGAGAGATATGCTCATTCTCTAGCATCCCCCCTTACTCTAGAATATACTCCTTTTACAGGTAAAGCAGTGTGGTTCCCTATTTGCCTTCTATGGCTTATACAATTAGATGGTACCCTAAAATCCACTTTGGGACTTACAGGCCTTGCCCTTCTTCAAAGGGTTGGTAGAGCATGAGAGTAGTTATTGGCAGGGCACAAACGGCCTCTAGTCTAATAGCTTTGTATTTTTTATAATTCTTATGCTTCCCAACACTGCTTAGCAGTATCAAGGACTTCCATGAAGGCATGAAAGGGACCATCATCTATGATGGATCCACATCTGAACCTTTTGAGATTCTCAGTGGAGTGAAGCAGGGGGGTGTACTGGCTCTAATATTGTTTGGTATCTTCTTTTCAGTTCTGTTGAAATTTGCTTGTGGAACTCCTACAGAGAGTATTTTTCTCCAAACCAAAATGGCTAGCGACCTCTTCAAACTGTTGAGGCTAAGATCAAAGACCAGGGTGCCAGAGTGCTTTGGAAGCATCTAGGGGAGTTCATGTTTGCTGATGTTACAGCTATTGCTGCTCACACTCTGCAGGAACTTCAGTCACTCCTGACTCACTTTGTGGATGCATGTATGGAATTTGGCCTCATAATCAGCCAAAACAGACGCAGATGATGGGCCAAGATGTGGGCAATGAGCCATCTATCAGAGTGAAGAGCCATGAGCTGGAGGTCATCTATGAGTTTGAGTACCTAGGCTGTTTGATCTTGGACACCTTGTCCCTTGGTATTGAAATCAACAAGCACATTGGAAAAGCCATCATGTTTTCCAGGATGGCAAAGCATAACAAGGCGCAGATTTATACAGCCTGTGTTTAGAGCACATAACTATATGCCAGTGAAACATGGACTTTGCACTCAAAACTGGAGCAGTGGCTCAATGTATTCCATATGCACTGCTGCCTTAGGCACATACTTGGTATCTCATGGTAGGACAAAAATCCATAACAAGGCAGTGCTTGAGAGGACAAGCACCACCTCCATTTTCACCCTCCTGAAACAGAGGCATATGTACTGGTTGGGTCATATCTTATGATGGATTACTGAATTCTGAAAAAACTCCTTTTTGGAGAGCTGGAGTCTAGAAAAAGGCTGAAAGGGATACCCAAATTGCACTACAAGGACATATGCAAGCATGACCTCAGCACTCTTGTCCATCAGTGCAAACACCTGGCATTCTCTTGTCTCAGAAAATTCCTGGAAACAGAAAGTGAAAGTAGCTCTCACTATATATCTAACCACCTTGGCAAGGAGAGCAGAGGGTAAGGGAGCCCTCAGGCAGATCCATGCCCATGATACCAGACCAACATCTGCCTACTGCTACTCAGAATGTGGAAAGGACTGCCACTTCTAAATTGGACTATACAGCCACAGAAGATGCTGCTGAAATCAATCCAACAGGGTCAAAAAACATGATCCTTTGGGATTGAAAGATGCCTACTATATGATTCCTACAACAGGACCTTAAGAAGGCATCATGACAATAGAACACAGGCAATGGGGCAGAGACAATCAATAACCCCAGCTTCATTAAAAGAAAATCAGATACTGTTCCTCTGTATGGACAGCTAAGAAGACTCTGGGTAGAATTCATAGTCAACTGGTGTAGTACACTGCAGCATTTTGTGTTCTTGGTGGCCTCACATAGGCTGTGGGCAATTGAAGACACATGTTGTACAATAGTATTACCAATTATATAATTTATAGGTGAATAGGTTCATAGGTATATATTAGGTTAAGGACCACCAGAGCCTTTACAAGCCTTGCTGTGCAACCCAACCCATTTGTGTCCCTATGTTCCTTGTGTGTCTATTAGTAGAAGTCTATTAGTTTCGGGGGTGGCTAAGAGTTTGTGGGGAGTCATGTAAAGTAATATTTTATTTACTGTCTGTCTCTGTCCATTAGAGACATGGGGGCTAGACTGCAAGCGAATTTACAATTTCTCATCCAGTGGTCAAGGTTATGTTTGAATAGGATCAGGGATGAACTCTGCTTCACATGGATGGGGAGCCTATTCCATAACACAGAGATCTTTTGAGACATATGTTGGTCTCACCAGCGTGTTCTATTTTTGTTGCAGGAAAAAGTTTAAATCATGGGATACATTGTCTCTAGTGCTGTTTATTTTACAGATGTGAAAAAGATCCATCAAGGCTGGATCTGAGGATGCC
Source organism: Protopterus annectens (assembly GCF_019279795.1). Classification (NCBI taxonomy): domain Eukaryota; kingdom Metazoa; phylum Chordata; order Ceratodontiformes; family Protopteridae; genus Protopterus; species Protopterus annectens. The sequence continues at coordinate 1,303,788,002 of NC_056743.1, read as the reverse complement.
TTATATGCTCATAGATCACCTCTCAGTAACCTGCAGAAGACTGAGTAAAGAGATAGGGCCTAAAGGTGATCTGTGTAGGGCAGAGTGTTTATACCTTGGAATGTCCTGGTGAGGAACCTTTGAGGCTATTACATCTCTTACAAATGCCTGGTCAGGTACATGCTGAAGGGGGCCATTGTATTCAATGATGAGTTTGATAAGGGGCGACTAAAGAGGTACTATAACTTCCTTAGACCTCGATGCGATACCCCTACTTATATCTTAGGAGGCATCAAATGACTTTCTTACTATCTTGGCTACGTGCTGGTTGAAGGCTAGATTACTGTCGATATATGTTCCTAGATACCTAACTACCAGGTCATATCTTAGGGATGTTTTATTGATGAGGTAATTGGCTTGTGTGGATGTTTTCCCAAAGTGAACTATAATGCACTTCTTGGCACTGAGCTTTAAATAGTGGTTTTAGCACCAGTCATTTATCTGTGTTAACCTCTCTTGAAGGATTTTAGTGTCATGGGGAAAATCTGTGATAACTCCCAATTTAAAGTCACCAGCGAACTTAGTGAGCCAAAGGCCTTTGACATTACCTTTGACTTTCGAGAAGTAGATGCCAAACAGGAGTGGGCGCAGCCTGTATCCCTGAGGTACTCCACTGATAAAAAGTCTCTTGAGAGAGTGATCTCACCAAACCTGGCTTCTTTGGTTCTATAGGTAAGTCAGATGGCAATCCAACAAGTTATGTAGGGATTTATGCTTAGTTCAGTGAGTTTGTCAACAATATCTGAGTGAGGGAATATATCAAATTCGTTAGCCAGATCACAGTAAGTGGTATGCACCACCTTCCCCCCTCATGTACGGCCTTGGTGACCCCTCAAAGAAGTCTAGAAGGTTAAGTAGGCAAGACCTTTACTTACAAAGCCAAACTGGGATGGATCCAGTGTCCGTAGGTTGCCAATATCCTTGTGGATCATTCCCATGCTAATTCATTCCATGGTTTTGCATATTAGACTTGCAAGACTGATGGATATGTAGTTTTTTGGGTCAGTTGATGGACTACCCTTGTGAAGAGGGATGGCCATTGCAGTTCTCCATTCACTTGGTATGTAACCTGTTTTGAGGCTGTAGATGAAAAGTGCCTCAAGTGGTCCTGAAGGGCCATGTTTTAAGCTATTTAGGAAGTAACCTGGGATACTGTTGGGGGCCATTGTGGCAGTGTTTTTGGCCTTGGCAAGGACTACCAAGGCCTGCTTCAAGCTGATAGTTGGGGGGATATGCTAGAAGGGATTTCACAGGGGTTAGCAGGGGAGAGTGCAGAGTGAAGTTTGAGCTGAATTTGTCAGTCAGCAGATTGGCTATATCTCCTTGCTTAGTGAAGATGGTGTCATTTACCACCAGTTTATCACACTGTTGCATGTTACCTTTAAGGTTTTGAACACAGCTAAAGAAGGTCTTGTGTTGTTCTTAGCCTGGAAGGCTATCCTGATGTTGTAGTTGGCCTTGTTTGACTTAATTAATCTTAGTTTCTTGTTTAGTTTAATCACTGAGGTTTTGTCTTTATGAGAATAGCTCCTTCTGATTTTGGCCATGACTTTTGTTCTTTTGTTATATACCCTGTTAAGGTTAGGATTCAACCAGCATGATTTGCTTTTGGCATTTTTTTAAATCTCAGTAACAACACAGATGTCTGTATTCTCGAGAAAGAGGACAGCTTGGAGGATGTGGAGATTCTTGTTGAGGCCCCTAGCATTGAGTAGTAACACTTTTGTTTTAGTATGTTGGAAGGTTTATTTTGGCATTGTCTAAAAAAGGCTGTAATGGGGTGGATAAAGTTTTAGCCAATATCCAAAAGCCTGGGGGGACAGATGCAGACCATACTTGGAAAAGCAATGTGATTTGTTAACCATTTCTCCCATGCTGACAGATATTGAATCCTCTTGGAATGTCACCAGAAACTAAGCCAATTGTTAAAATAAATATTTTTTGTTCATATTGTGGCATCATCCTTGGCACATACCTGTCTATGATATATATTTATAGGTATCCACAATATCTCTTTTCAAATAGTCCAGTGAAGTACATCTCAGGTCATTTACACACACATGGACTATGACAGGATCATATTAGTACCTGCGGTGTAGCGACTTGAGTGCATGCATGATATTACTGTGATGTCCTCTCTCACTAATCAAGAAGCCTGAATCCTCACCATTGACAATGGAGAGGGACGTTCACTTGGACCAAAAATGGATACACCCAGTATATCTAGATGCAGCTCTCTTCATCAAGCACAACTGCCCTTAAGAGCACATAGGGAACACACTCAGTCGAGGGTTTGGGGTTCTTTCTCTGTCTCCCTCCAGGTCCGCAATAAGACTCCCCACTGGCACAGCTATAGATCTGAGTCCTCAGCCGAGTGTCCAATCCAAGTTCTCCACCACTCTCTCAGTGAAATCAGTGCTTCATGTCCCTGCTCTAAGCAGCTGACACACACTCTTTGAAATTTGATTTTCAGACACACACACACACACACACACACACACACACACACACACACACACACACACACACACACACACTTTCTCACACACACACACACACACACACACACACACACACACACACACACACACACACGCACACACACACCTGGGAAAGGCTGGCACAGATTTACTAGCTATGCCTCTTTCTGCCCAGTCTATAAGATAGTTACTGGCACCAGACACTCCAAAGCCAGCTACTCTAAGGCTCTTACAAGGGTACCCGATTATACTGAGTGAAATTAATATTAACATAAATGATAGTGTCTGACCAATGGAGTAAGGCTTTTAGGAGTGGCCACAGAGTCCCCAAATAGATATGAATACTCTTAAAGTTTAAAATATTCTCTAAAGGACCAGCCATAATGAAAAGTTTAAATATATTTAACAATTAATAAAAGAACATGAAAATAATAAATATGTAGTTATAATAACCACCAGAGTTTCATTCACAGGGAATATTAAGATAAGTCAAAGAGAACAGAAACCTGTAATGCACTTGCCGTTGACAGCAGGATCTAAACCAAACAAACAAAAAATGGAAGAGTTACGTCCAGAAGTTTTATTGTAGAACACAGTTGCAGAAACACAATTGTAAAAACACAAATCTTTCGGATTACTCGTTCTTCAGTGTGATAAAATACATTCAAACATACTATTATTTAAATTAAAATCAGATAACCACATGATAATAGGACAGCCAAATGGATATCAGAGCAATCATATTAATTAATAAATCCAGCGGGTACTTTCTTAAAGAAATATGAAGCTCTCAAGAAGAGATAGTATTAATAAGTTGTTTCATTAAAACACATTAAAAATTCATTATTTTAAACATAACTGTTTGCATTTTAAGACAGGTTTAATTGATACCACAGAGTTAATACCAGGGGTGCTATCAGTTTGTAATTTAACGATCCAGTTATATTCTTTCATCTCTAAGTCATTATTCTTATCGCCCCCCCCTCCTATTAGTAAAACAAATATCTACGACCCTAAATATAAAATTATGGGTGTTACCAGATTCTACACTATATTTGGCAATAGCATTTGTTAAGATAGATATTTTAGTATCTGATCTATGTTCTATAATACGTTCACGCAACTTTCTAGTTGATTTTCCAACATAGACGCTAGGACATTTTTCACAGGTAGCTAGATAAACAATATTAGTGGTATTACAGGTAGGAGTACAAACAAAAGTATTTGATTTATGTGTAACAGGATATATAAATGTATTACTTTTACATATGACATTGCATATTGAACAATTCATACAAGGATAGGTGCCTTTTTTGTTAAATTCTAGCCCACCTTGTGTCTTTTGTCATAGGTCTTTATAACATAGCTTGCTTTTCAAATTTGTGGAGTTCTTATATGCAAATTTTCGACATGATGGAATGATAGTATTTTATTCAGGTAAGACAGTATACCCCAATTGTTAGTAATTATTTTTCTAACCTCAGAAGTACATCGACTGGGGGGCATGGCTAAGATGTAGACTGGTTGGCAGCATCTTTTCTCAGCTCTGCACTCAAAAGATATTTATGACAGGAAATTTTAAAAACTAGATATTGTTGACAAACCTATTTTGCTGAACTCCTTCTACTAATATCACTAGAAGTTTACATTGCAAAAATGTTGGCTTTAATCATTATTTTTCCTGTCAAAAAATAAGAAGGAAGGTATTTGAATCTACTGGAAATGAGCTTTTCTAAGAATACCACACAGGACCAGATGATGAGAAAGGAGATACAGTCTTTATTAAATGCTATACAAGACTTATCAGTGAAATCTGACAAAATGAATACCAAACTGGACACTTTGAAGAGAGATCTACAAAACAAATACAGCAACTACAAGAAATAATGACACAGCAGAAGTTTCAAATAGCTGACATAAAGAGATCCCTAAATAATATTGAGGGCAGACTCTCAGAACAAGATCTTCAGCTACATTTTTTATCAAAACAAAATGCTTCATTACAAAATAAAACAGAGGATCTAGAGAACAGGTCCAGACAAAATAACTGTTGTATCTATGGGCTGCCAGAGAAAACAGAGGGAGATAACATGGTGACTTTCCTTACTACCTGGTTACCAGAAGTTTTAAAATTGCTTGAAGCTCTTTCTTATGGAATTGAAAGAGCCCATAGATCTTTAAGAGCTCCTTCATCAACCATCAAATCAAAAAATCACCCAAGATCAATAATAGTAAAGTTTTTTTCATCACAAAATAAGGAACTTATTTTAAAGATAGCATGGTCAACTTTCTCCAATTAAATACAAAGACAACATAATCAGATTTGATAATGATTATTCTGCTGGAGTTACAACTGCAAGAAAAGAATGTCTCCCTCTGACAAAAGAACTGAAAAAATGCAACTTAAAGTGCACCTGCTGTTCCCTGCAAGAATAAAAATATTTTTTACTGAAGGTCCTAAAACGTTTGACACTCTACAAGCAACAGTCTCTTATCTTTCAGCTAATAAAACCTTGGATAAAGTGGAAGAAATGGATTGGAGCTCCTTTGGGGTAAAGAGACATGCAGAAAAGAATGAATGGAGCACTGCTGACAAGAAAAAGAAGAAACTCAGACATATGAAAAGGACAAACATTATTTTTTTCTATTTGCTCTGTAAGGTAAAAAGTTATTCTTTAAAAGCATTCATGCTTTACATATGTGTCAATCTTTGAAGCAATATAAATACAGGATAAACAGGACATTTTATAGCTAAAGGAAACAACCCTAAAGAAAGCAAGGTAACATATCTTTCTTTATTACAGTGTAATTACTTACAGTCATGATTTATCTAACTCTAAATGATATTTAGATAATTCATTTATAAATTACCTGCCTTTTACTGCTAGTATAGAATATGATGCATTTACACTGACATATTAATGTGGTGTGCTTAAATGAACATGATTCTTTTTATTTTATTTACACTGAGCTGCATGAAATATCTAAACTGTTGCATTTAATTCACATAATAATATATAGAAGCTGATAGTAATAACTGTCCAAAAAGTGCCTTGAAAAGTAGTTATCTATTCTTTGATGCTAAAAGTGCCTTTTTGACTAACAAACAACTGTTTGGCTTGTATATCTGCCCCTTAATATTAAGAAATCTAATAACAGTTTAATGAGCTTGTGATCAGTTTAAAAAGCTCTGAAAGCTTCACTTACTTTATTTTTGGCTTCCCGCCATGGCCACAAGCTGAAAACTCTTATTTTACCATCCCTAGAATGGAAATTCTTCAGTTAGAATCCACTAGTGTGTGTTAAATCCTCTACAAATGTGCGAATGGCACAAAATGAAAGTAAACAGACTGTGAGTGATGTAAGCACTGAAACAAGGCAGTATGGGTGTGGTTTAAGCTTTTAAGCTTCGTAAAGTGACAAGCACACTATTTATGAGATGGCAAAGTGCTTTTACAGTTTAACAAATATTAAAAGTACACTGAAGTACCTAACAAATTTAGCAGGTATCAACACATGCATGATGTTTTATTATATTGTAACATTTGTTATTCATTTTGAATTGTACACATTAACAGCACACAAGGCTTAAAAAGAAGTATATCACTTGAAAGAAACTGTATGAACAGTTAACACGTAAAGACTTTACTACAATCTTTTCTGATAACATCACCCAAGTAAATTACTATAATTTAACTTAATTTTATGAAAATTTAATATATTTAAGTCCTTGACTGGAACTATATAACATATTTAGAAACACATTGCAGCTAGTGTACTCAACCTTAAGGACAGTAAGACAATTATGGTTCATGAATGTAGCTATTTGTTATTATGCATTTTTTAAAGGTAAAAAATTTGTTGTTTAATTATTAAGATACTCTGCAAATATTAAATTGGTCGAGTAGCACAGTCATTAAGCAGTAATGAGCAAGAAAGAATCTCATAAACTTGCTTATGATATTGTTTATATATATATATATATATATATATATATATATGGATCCCCTTCAGTTTACCGAAACGCCACAACGCCGAAACACAAATCACCGACACCAAAAGACCGACAACACAAAATACCGACAACGCAAAACACCGAACACCATTACACCGACACACTACACGTAAACAACACATTACACTACATTACATATCTACTAGCCCTAACCCAAACCCTAACCCTAAGGTCCGACACTACCGCACACTTACCCTACCTGCACCCTAACCCTAACTCACTTAACCCACCCCTAACCCTAAGATCTGACACTACCGCACACTTATCCTACCTGCACCCTAACCCTAACTCACTTAACCCACCCCTAACCCTAAGGTCCGACACTACCGCACACTTACCCTACCTGCACCCTAACCCTAACTCACTTAACCCACCCCTAACCCTAAGGTCCGACAGTACCAGACACTTACCCTACCCGCACCCTATTCCTAACTTACTTAACCCACCCTAAAACATAAACCCATCACCAACACACACTTACGTTACCCAAACCCTAACTCCGACACTACCGCACACTCACCTTTCACACACCCTAACCCTAAATCCCTCACTATTGCACACTTACCTGTCCGCTCCCTAATCCTAAATCCCTCACTATCGCATACTTACCAAGTCGCGCTTACACGTTCCCCTTGTCGGTCTTCCAGCTGTCGGGATTTCAGCATTTCGGTCAACTGCGTTGTCAGTCCTTTCGCGTTCCTCTTCCGCGTGTCGGCGAACTGGCATTTCGGTAATTTGAATAGGACCCATATATATATATATATATATATATATATATATATATATATATATATATATATATATATATATATATATATATATATATATATATATAAAAGAATTGCTGAATTATAAGTATGCTTTTATTAAAAGCAAGTTATACTAATATTAAACATCCTCACTGAAAATGAATGGTTGTGTAGAGAGACAGTAACTCCCATTAAATGACCAAGGCTAAAGAGGTTGTCTTGTATGTCTAAATTGATCAGCCTTGAACCTTAGATTACAATAGACATGCAATGTACTTTTACTTATAATACTGAATATATATTATATATCATCACAAATGCTAAAGCCATTGTTAGCTATATCTTATATTAATCACTTTTATAGTATCTATATATGTTGTGTTTTTTTTAAATATGACAAGTATTAAAATATGAATTGAATAGCATGGGCATTTACTAATATATTGTTGTTGGTAACATGATATGCATATAAATAACAGGTCTAATTTCTGTCTATGAAAGTAAATACTAGGCTATTTACACTTGTTAATTATGAATGAAGAGCTTGCTATCTATTCTTTTTAATATCTTATAGGTATGTACTTGTTAGAGACACACAGATGCTGCAAAGCTGCTGGTTATTGCTTATTCATTAGTATATTTCTGACTGCAATGTTATAAATATATGGCGTGGACCACTTGAGTTGAGAATATGTCTCTATATTGGGCATGTTCTTGGTTTGAATGTTCTATATTATCGATAATATGATATTGAGTACCCTCACTAAATAGAAATAAATATTTATTAAAAAATGGAGAATAGAAGGATGAAGAAAAAAAAGAAGGAAAATGGTCGGTGGTCATATAAGGTTATCCTTTCCCATGCATGTAGAAGGGTTGGGTTGGTGGTCATATAACGTTATCCTTTCCCATGTATGTAGAAGGGTTGGGTCGGTGGTCATATAAGGTTATCCTTTAACATGTATGTAGAAGGGTTGGGTCGGTGGTCATATAAGGTTATCCTTTCCCATGTATGTAGAAGGGTTGGGTCGGTGGTCATATAAGGTTATCCTTTCCCGTGTATGTAGAAGGGTTGACAGTAACAAGTACCAAACAATTGTATTATAGGTTCATAGGTTCATAGGTTCATAGGTTTATACTAGGCTATCTGCCCTAAGGCATTTATAAGCCTAGCCCAAATTTTTGTGGCTTACGCCACCCCTTATATGAAAAAATACTGTGCCCATTAGTTTGTTGTGCCTCTGTCCAGCAGTGACACAGAGATGATTCCCGGGGTAAACCTACGATCTCCCATCTACAGGTCTAGATTTCTCTTGAACAGAGTCAGCGAGGTGCTCTGCCTCACATGGACCGGGATTTTATTCCACAGCATAGGGAGTCTCTGAGTGATAAATCTATCCCTCCAGCACGTCCTATTTATATCCGTGCTAAGGTTTAAGTCGCTTGCTCTAGTGGTTTTGGTGGATTTGGATTTTTTGAGGTGGAGCATGTCCATTAATTCGGGTTGGACATGGCCTTGTATGTCAGACACATGTCACCTCTGAGCAGACGGTATGCGACTGAATAGAGCTGGAGTTTCTTCAATCTGGCAGCATATGACAGATTTTGGAGTCCCTTTATCCTTTTGGTGAGGAACTTTTGGGGTCTCTCCAATTGCTGCAGATGTCGGGTGAGATACATCCCGAATGGGGCATTGTACTCGATCATTGGTCTGATAAGTGAAGAGTACAGGGGAACAATAACCTCACTAGATCTGGATGTGAATCCCTTCATGATCAGGTGGGCAATGTAGAAGGTCTTTCTAACCACTTTAGCAATGTGAGTGTCAAAAGAAAGGCCACTGTCAACCTGGGTCCCCAGGTCCCTGATAACCTCTTCTGTGCTTAGTGGATTGCCACCTATATGGTAGCTTGGGGTTACCTTGTTTTTCCCGAAGGGTATGACTATACATTTTTTGGCGTTTAACTTCAGGCCATGGCTCTGGCACCAGCTATCTGTTTCCGCTTGTCCCTTCTGAAGGATATCTGTGTCTGATGCACTTTCCACTATGGCGCCCAGTTTGCAGTCATCTGCAAACTTTGTCAGCCAAAGTCCTCCTATGTTGGCCTGTACTTCTGAGAAGTAGATGCCAAACAATAGGGGGCCAAGGACCGAGCCCTGTGGGACACCACTTGTGACCGGCTTGGAGTCTGACACAGCGCCAGCAACTCTAACCCTGTGGGTTCTGTCCTTAAGCCAGTTTGCAACCCATCTTGTGACATATGGGTTTACATAGCATGTTTAAAGTATACTATGCTTGTTATATTTTCCAACCTTACAGTTATAACACTGTAGATAAATCCTGTAATATCATAAGGATTATGAGTTGCTATTTGACATATGGCATACATGGTATACTAGCGGTGAAATGTGCCAGTGGCACTAAGAATATATAGGAACTGCCTGGAAATATAGTCTTAAACTATATAATACCAATGACAAAAACAAATTAGTAACATTTATGCCACTAAAATATGACTTTTTGAATTAAATGAAAACTATCAGATTACTGGTATATGACAATAAAAGTGTAATATTAGATTAATTATTATGGACACTTCATGATTTAATTAAGTTGTAGTATAGTTAACAACTGATGCATATAATGCTTAAAATTTTTTTATAGACCATTATAAAAGTTTGATACCTATGAATACCATTCACACTATAAGGGAGATAAACAGCAAGCATATTAATTTTAAGCTGCATAACCGTTATTGCTATACAAAAGATATATTAAAATAAGAGATTTTTCTTTACAATTTAAACAAAGCCAAATAGTTAAGTAGTAAACCTAGGTATAGTTGTGTTGCCTTAGTGTTTTATAAAATATTAAAAATAGATAAAGACTGTATTTAAGCAATATATAAATAAAAATACATGTATACTTAAAAGATATATAAGATACATTTCATTATAAAACTACCAGGTGGTGGGGCTGGGGGAGGATGCTGAAACGCAGATCTAGAGGGATCACTTGAATGGCTAGATCATTCAAGGATGAGATGTTTTTACTCATGGAGGGGTTTGGTGGCTGTTTATCTTATAATGTTTTCAGTTATGATCTTCTAATGTACTTTTATTGGGTGTCTATAATCTATTGTAATACTGTTGGAAGAAGAAAGAACAAGTCATTCTCTTCATGTACACACATCTACACATTGTTATGAGTATATGAATATGGATAAAAGCAAAGCTAATATAAATCCAATTGCAAAATGTATATCTGTTAATGTAAATGTTTTAAATAATAGCTGCAAAAGGGGATGTCTTTACAGATATTTAAAGCTATGTGAAGCACAACTAGTATCTTTGCAGGAAACACACCTTACACAGGAAGACATAAATAAAATAAATAATAAAAATTATACAGTACTAGTAAGTTCCACCTATAGTCAAAAAAGCGAAGGGGAGTATCAATTTTGTGGAAAAACACTACTTTAATGCCTAAAATCATAAACACGTTTCATGACAACTCAGGAATTTTTTGTCTAGTGACAATATCTATCAATGAAATGGTATATACATTAGTGAATATTTACTGGATACCAGGACTAGGAGTTAGAGTGGCCAAACAAAACTTAGATGACATTGTACAATATGCCAAGGGCAATTTAATCATAGCTGCAGATTTCAATTGCATTATAAAAGAAATTGACACAAATACTAAAACTACACATAAGAGATTACCTTTAACAAAGTTATCTGAGTTTGTTGAAACTTTTAATATAGTTGACATAAATGAGTATGCTGTCCCAGATTTACTATTCTTTACACATTTTCCCATAGACATAATACATACTGTAGAATAGACAGAGTGTACATAACAAAAGATTTAACCACTAAATTAAATAAAGTCAAGACAATTTCATGTCTATTTTTGGACCATAACACCATAACGTTTAAGATAGACTTGTGTTTCAAGAGAAGGATATCAGTAACAAGAATACCATCCTACATAACAAATCTGAAAGATTTTAAGGAATTTTATATTAAAGAGACACAAGCATTCTTAGATATGAATCTTGCGAAAGATGTATCTGAAATATATATATATGGGATGCATTGAAGGCATACCTATATGGAAGAGTGGTCGGATGGTATAAAAATAAACAAAAACAGTGGAATAAGGAATTAATGGAATTACAGTCAAAAGTGGATAATTTAAAGTTAGATATTCAAAATGGAAACACCAACTTAATAAAAGAACTGGAAGATACTAATAAAAATACTCAGAGACTCTATACCACAAAACAATGATCAACTTAGAAAAAAAATAAACTATGTTCCTATTCAATGAACCCTAAAAACCAACAAAGAATAGCAAATAGGACTAAAAAGATGATTAAAATAAATCAAATCAAGGAAATACATAATATAGAAACCAAAATGAAAGTGTCTGATTTAGAAGGAATACTAGAAGCATTTAGGCTATTCTTTCGTAAACTTAATAATCAAAATGAGAAAATAAAAACACATTCAGTATTGAAAGCTTTTCTTAAAAACAATGTTAAAGTTAGGTTATTAGAGGAGCAGGTACAACTAATAGATAAGCAAATAACAATGACAGAACTTAAAGCTAAAGTAAATAAGCTAAAATTAAACAAAGCTCCAGGTATTGATAATATCACCCCAGAAATGTTTAAATTACTATCTAATGAGGCTTTGCTGTTGTTATTGAATGTCTTTACATCAGTTAAAAATGTTAAACACATCCCTCCTTCTTGGAAGTACACACTAATATCACCAATTCTGAAACAAAGTAAAGATCCCAGTGAATGTTCATCATACAGACCCATTTCACTTCTTAATATAGATTATAAAATTTTTATGGCAATACATGCTGCTCAAATAAAACAATTACTACCATTTCTGATAGAGGAGGATCAAACAGGTTTTATAAAAGATAGGAACACTTATGACAACATCAAAAGAATTCTTTCCTTAACTGATTATATAAATGTCACAAAAAACAAAATGAATGTCATTGGTTTAGACATAAATAGCGCATTTGATTCAGTGAACTGGGATTATCTGTGGCTAGTTTTAGAAGAATATGGCTTCTCAAACAACTGTACCCTGTTAATAAAATCATTATATGAAAAATCATTGGCTTATATAAAACTGGGATCTTGTCTGTCTAAATCTATTAAAATAACAAAGGGCACAAAACAAGGCTGTCCTCTTTCTCCATTATTGTTTGCACTAGTCATTGAACCCTTAGCAAATAATATACGTATGGATAAAAATATTGAAGGAATACAATTAGACAACAGCCTAGAGCTTAAAATTCAACTTTTTGCTGATGATATTTTAATTACCTTAAAGAATAATAATAGTTCTTTAAAAGCATTATGGGACTCAATTCCAAACTTTCAAAACTTTTCGGGTCTTAAACTGAATTAGAACAAAACAAATGTATTGCTTATAAATACTAATAAAAAAGATATAAATAAAAAATACCATACATATATCCCCACGGATAATACAATTAAATACTTGGGAATTATAATAACTAACAATCTAGATACTACAACTGAAACAAATTATAAAGAGATCCTAAATAATATTAAAAATATAATACAAAGATGGAATAAGTTCTTCTTTTCAATGGAAGAAAGGCTCTATATAATTAAAATGATCATATTTCCAAAAATTCTTTATGCTATACAAGCTTGTTCTTTGCCACCAGCTAAATCGCACCTAAAACAATTAAATGATTTAATAGTACGATTCCTATGGTATCCAAATAAAACAAGGATAGCTATGAAATATCACCTAGATGATTGGGATATGGGTGGCATAGATTTACCAGACATAGAAGTATATTTGCATTCATCTGTTATTAAAACAATATCATTATGACTAAATACAAAATATACATCAAAATGGAAGCTAGTTGATGAGAAAATCTGGTTAAAATCAGGATTTGTAGTAACAAACAAGTATACCAATTTCATACCAAACAATTTTCTATGGCTGATGAAGGAATATATGATGATACATAAGCATAAAAATACAAGTTCCAAATACAGTACTTATAAATTAAAAATGTTCAAAAATCTTATTAATAGCAATCCTGATATTAAAGAACGGTCATTTTTATTATATCTAGTAGCATACACACAAGGTAATATAATAACATTTGATATAGAAGTAGTCAACATGCTTAAAGAAAAGGGATTAATATATTGGCATCAATTGGTAAACTCTGGAAAACCTCTGACAATAGACCAAATTAAAAGGAAATTAAATATGGAAAATAGTTCATGGCTACATATACAAGAATTAAGACAATACATATTAAGCAAACAAGAAACAATGCAACCATCAATAAGACAGAATGTTTCTAATCTTATATAACATATAATATTACTAATGAATCAACCCATTACTGGAAAGGGATATGTATCATCTATTTATAAAACAAACAAAACAATAAAAACCTATAATAATGACAACATATGGAACTATTATAGATCAGTTAATGGACATGTGCCAAATGACAGAGACAAAAAAATTAATTCTTCTCTCTCAAAAGCAGACAGCACTTTCATTACATTGGAGAATCTTTACATGGCAAGTCATACACAGATCTTATGTAACCCCTAATAAAATGGAACTTATGTTTAAGAAAAATATTGGCTGCTGGAGATGTGATTTATCAATAAAAGCAGACTGGCAACATATGTTCTACGAATGCCATTTGATCAAACCATATTAGGATAAAATAAATTATTTTCTGCAAATGGTATTCAATGACAAATTCCAGATTTCCAAATGTATTATTTTGTTTAATGCACCTGTACCTGACTGTGTACCAAGAACAAAATATGTAATCCTGTGGACTCTCCTAGCCATTGCAAGGAAGAACATTACATCAAACTGGAAATCCAAAGCTTCTCCAACTTTTAAGCAATTCATGAATATGGTGTCAGCAGTATCACAACTGGAAATGAGCAGTATTAAAGGAAGAACTGAAAGAACTACATCATTATATATAGCATAGCAAAAAGTAACTTAAATACTGGAGAGTAATGACTGCAGCAAATTATAATCAGGAAACAATTGTATAGAAAGTCAATTATATGCCAACAATAGAAACCCTTGTAAATACTTTATTTTGGTTTTAATGTTTGATATCTGTTTAGAGGTTTTAGCCAACATTTTTAAATAATTTGTAAATACTTCACTGTCATAAATAACCTGCATACATGTTTTCTTGTTTTTGGAAATGAATAAAAATATTTACAAAAAAAAAAAAAAAAAGAGAAGTACATCAACTGTAAGAAGTAGTATATCATAAATAGTTAGTATTATTTCTAGGAATATCATTACTATCATATGACACTGAAAAATAAGGTCTATCTTTATTCTTTCTTTGATCAAAAATGTTATTCTTTTCTTCCATCAGTAATTTAGGGTCACAACCTCTCTGTTAAATCTCACATGTCATATCATGTAATTGCTCCATGCATACATTATCCTTAGTATTCAGTCTGCTAACTCTATAATATTGGCTCTTTACTAGGTTCATAGGTTCATAGGTTAGTACTAGGCTAACTGCCCTTGCGAGCTATTTTAAGCCTAGCCAATTTTCCCCTGTGAGATTCAAACCCTGTACCTTGTATTTGTAAGGCAAACACCTTAACCATTATACATTGGAATGTATAATTGGAGTGCATGCTCTTCCTATGCAAATATTTATTTTTGTGAGTAGGTTTCTTGTATATTTGTGTATCCAAAATACTATCTACAAGGCTTAGATGCACATTTAAAAATGTATTTCAGTTGATAAGGTAGTCATCTCAAATCTTAAAAATGATGTAGTAGTGTTTAGATACGTAACAAATTCATTTAAATGGTCGTGTACTTCCCCAAATAAAAAACACATCATCTACAAAATACTATCTACAAGGCTTAGATGCACATTTAAAAATGTATTTCAGTTGATAAGGTAGTCATCTCAAATCTTAAAAATGATGTAGTAGTGTTTAGATACATAACAAATTCATTTAAATAGTCGTGTACTTCCCCAAATAAAAAACACATCATCTACAAAATGCTTATAAAACATATTAGATTTAAAAGCAGTGGGGCAATCATACACATATTTTTCCTCCCATTCATTAAGAGTTAAATTAGCATACATATTTGCAATGGGAGTTCCCATCGCAATACTTGTTATTTGATAATAAAATGCATCATTAAAAATAAATACATTATTATTTAGTACAACATCAAGTAGTTCGCACAAGGTTTCTATCTCTCTACCCTTGTATTCACTGCACCATATTTCTTCAAGAGAGTATCTGCTAGATTTAATTAATGTGATTGTTCTGATATCTAGTTGGCTGTCCTATTATCATGTGGTTATCTGATTTTAATTTAAAAAATAGTATGTCTGACTGTATTTTATCACATTGAAGAAGGAGTAATCCAAAAGCTTTGCGTTTTTGCAATTGTCTTTCTGCAATGTATTCTACAATAAAACTTCTGGACGTAACTCTGCCTTTTTTTGTCTGTTTGAATATTAAAATAACACAGATGAATAGATTCAGACAGATATAGAAGAATAGCACTTAACTAATCCGACTATATTCTCCCGACTGATCTAAAGAATTATCATTCCCTGCTTCACTTATTAGAGCAAGACAAGATGAATTGGGTGAGAGATCCTTCTATGTATGGTTCCAAAAACAGAGTGCTCTGAGACTTTAGTTTCATCTACTATTAAAAAACACCATTTCAGTGATGGATTACAGAATGACATCACATACATCTGGTATCTGACTTCTGGTTGTCATGCTACCCCCTTTCTTAGTAATTGACTCAGAATCTTGCACATATGCATATATATATATATATATATATATATATATATATATATATATATATACACATATATAAAATATACATATACACACATGCAAGCACACACTCATGCATATATATATATATATATATATAAAAATATATGATAGACAGATATATGTAGATCTTCTTCTTTTGGCTTTTCCCAGTTAGGGGTCAACACAGAGGATCACCTGTCTGCTCATGATTGGTAGTGGACTTTTACGGTGTCGAGTTGCCAGCCTGGTGCCCAACCTTCCACAGAAGGCACACACATGCATGCACTCACACCTAAGGCCAATTTAGAGTGTCCAAGCCACCTACAGCATGTCTTTGGGATGTGGGAGGAAACTGGAGGACTCGGAGGAAACCCACGTGGCCACAGGGAGGACATGCAGACTCCACACAGAAGGCACCCCAGCCAAGGATCGAACTGGAGAACCTCTTTCTGTGAGGTGAGATAGATATATGTAGATAAATACACACATATATGTATACATATATTATATATATATATATATATATATATATATAAAACTGTCTTTCGGCTTTTCCCGGTTAGGGGTCGCCACAGCAGAACTCCGGTCTGCTAATGATTGGCAGTAGATTTTTACGTGCTGGCTTGCTGGACCTAGCGCACAACCTTCAACGAAGGAACGCCCATTCATGCATGTCGACACACAGAAGACGCTCTAACTGAGAACCGAACGTGCAACGTCTAACTGTGAGGCGACAATGCTACCGCAGCACGACCACCGCAGTCAAATCCTGGAAAGTCAGCATTCATAACTCTAGTCTTTAACTGTGCAGTGTAAAGCTTGTTTTGATATGGCTGGGGGGGGCTGGTCATTACTCAAGGCCATGATGCTCATTTGCCTTATGACATTAAGACCATGAGGACAGCACTTATAATTGTCGAACTTACAGCAGGAACCAAATCAATTATACTCCTACACAAAAAATAGTAAATTAAAAAAAAAACAGAAAATATAAGAAAATCACTGCTTAAGATCTATAATGTTTTACCACTTTTGCTATCTGTAGCCAATCCTGTGACCATTTAGCAATAGCAACATACAGGTAAAATTTACAGATATGACCTGACTGATTCTGTGTTGCAGGCCTTATCTCTTCTCACCTGCATTTCATGTAAAAGATTTTCTTCATTGTTATCCCACTTCTCAAAGCCCCCAGACCTTTTTATAGGAAAGTATGAACTAAATGGATCAATAGCTGAGCTGGCTTTTAGTGATAGTTACAGCTTACCTGAACACTCTCCAGAGAGGTGTCCTTGAATGAGTCGATAGTGGGAAATATTTAGCTAACATAGTCCTTTTAGGCACCCACCCTTTCTGCATAGGTGAAGAAGTCTTGGCTGCTTACTTTAAAAAAATGTAATCTTGATAATTTTCCCCAAAGCAAATTTTGTTAAGTCACTTGAAAGTTCTAGCACTAAATGAAGTAACATAGCTACGGGAAGTATCAGTCTAAAAAGCAATGCACTCTACTGTGTGTGTCTGTGTGTGTGTGTGTGTGTGTTTCTGTGTTTATGGGAAAAGTTTCAGGTATTGCTGCATTTCTACAGAAAACACTACTTACTCGTTATAATTTGTCACATTTTGCATCTTTGCTGAAAACAAAAAGTTTTATATAGTTTTTCATATTTTACACCTTGGTTGACTTAGCTACATCTTTTTTCACAAAATCTTATTATTGAATACAAATCCAAAAACACAATAAACTTGAACTTGAAACAAATTCAGTAACATGGGTACTAATAATAGACAAATTAATCCATAAATATTTACATCTTTTATACAAAACTGAAAGTAGAACATTCAAATTAGCACCAAAACCATGAAATATGGGTAATTAATTAACATAGTGATGACACAAAGGCAATCCTTATTTATCTATCAGTGAGCAAAAATCACATCAAAGTAAGAAAGAATGGATGCTGGCAGAAAAAAAAACGAATTCTTTAGTAGATCACTGCTAAGATAAAATTTGAAATAACAACCTCCATGTTTCTTATCTACCTAAAAAAATATATTTCTAAATCTCTGTATTAGTTTCCAGGCTTTAACAAATGGCAAAACTGACTAAACCCTTCCAAGCCATGTGTTTTAAGCTAATCCAGTTAGCAGTAATATATATTGTATAAGGATAAAAAAGATTATAAGTATGGAACACTTGTCAATATCAGTAAATGTTGGAAGGATATTTAAAACTGCAAGTGTCCACAATAAGTCTTCCATAAGAATATCCAATTTTAAAGCTTGGTTTGCAGGGAAATACATATTTTTTGGGCCAGCTGACAGTGCCAAACAATATATAACAACGTCAATGTTGTCTGCAAAACAATCCATGCATGGCATATATCTCTGCTTCATCTTAGATGGAAAAACAGTTGTAGGTCATGTACATCATTTCACATTACCCCACCCCCGCAATCTCAAGCTTTTGTGGGATACCCCCAAGTAACATAGCTTGGGTTAAATATGCACCTTTTCAGTTACAGTACCCATTGCCCTGTCTTCACAGACCATTTCCTTTTGCATTACTGATATCACTCCTGTGCTGAATAATGTGACCACTGTGAATTTTTGAAGGCCCAAGCTATTTCTAAACATACCTTTTTCACAGCCGCATAAAATCTGTCCCATGGTCGAAGAGATCTTTCAAAGTACAGTCCCCCTTCCACAACTGTGGTTTGACACATCTATGTGCACAATAAACTCTTGATTGCAAGCTGTACTAGTCAGATCAAGATGTCTACTCAAGGACATCTGGCATTTGCAAATGCCAGCTTTTTGTTGGTCTGGACTTTTGACACAACCAAACTGTCCTGTACACTCCTACTGGATTTGACTATTAAAAAAATCACACAATATTGGGAAAATAAACTTTTCTGCACTTATTTTTTATATTGCAACGTGCTAGTGCTGACTTAAAGGCTCTGTCTTGTGTTGTGGTATGTGTGGATCTGAAGCTGGTCCAGCTGGTTCTCACCTAGTAAAAATAAGGGCTACTGCTCTTGTTTATGCCTTTTATCACTAGTGGTTACAAAGCAGTGCTTTTCACTGGCCTGCATGCTGTTGCAGTTGCTTTAAACCTCTTGTGTTTGCAAATATTGCTGCTGTATTGTGACATACGCCAACAAAGCCAACCGGGCTTGAAGTTTGCTATTGGATTTGAGTGGGCAAAAAACAGTCCCACAACATCTGGGAATTGCTGTCTTGAGTGCAGTGGGTCTGTGCAATATACAGCACAGTGCCAGAATGCATACAACAGCAGCAAGTACTCATCTTGGTAACTGCTCTTTAGCTCCCACCCACTACTCACTAGTTTAGCACACCCTAGTGATTACCTTTGCCTGACTGCACCTGGGTGCATGTGGTGATATGTTGTAACACCTTCCTGATAGCAATCCTATTCCTCACACCCCCTACTACCTGGGATAATATATCCCAGTGACTGTTGCCTTTTACCAACTACTGATTGTTGAATATATCTTCACTAACTGTTTCTCCCTGCTAAGTATTTCTAAACTGTAGTTGATTATCACCTTAATTCACTTTATCTGAGCTGCTGTTTATTGTTTACTGCCCAGCTACACCACAGCCTTGCTATAACAGTATTGTCACATCCTGCTATATTGTATGTGCACTTTCTGTGGTTTGACTGTTTACTGTCCTTTTATACTGCACTCTTACTGTGATAGCATCAGATATATCACTTCTACTGTTCTGCTCTGTATTTATTACTGTGAAAGCCACGTCTGCTGTAGGTACCTTAAGTACTGTGTTTTTGGCACTTGTGTCCACAGTACCCAATGGCTCTTGTAACATTTTGCCTACTGTAGCATCCACCTCACAGAATCTATGAACATTTTTCCTATTGTATTAAGCATCACACAGAGTCATACTGACAGCTGTGTTGATCGTGTTTAGATTATTGTGCTATGACATCCACTCTTGCAGTTTGTTTGTGTGCCAATAATTGATTTTGCATTGTTTACCTCATTGTAATATTTCTACCTGCTGCACTGTGCTTTAGCATCCATGTCTACTGATCATTTGATCCCTATAGTGCTGTATTGCATTGAGCTATACTACTGGGGAACTGTACTCTACAGGGCTTTACTATATTGGGTTGTACTGCACTGTACTGGGCTATACTGTGCTGTGCTATATTGAGTAGTGCTGTATTGTACTCTTTCATATTATTCTGAGTTATATTGTAGAGAAGCTGCAATGTTTTGCACTGTTCTGTAACTGTTCTCACTTTCTTAATAGATATCATGCAGTTATTGCATTGTACAATATTATGCTGTATTGCACAAAATACTGAATCACTTTCCCTTTATATAATGTACAGCTTCTCCTCCTTCATAGTTAGACAAAGTATTACCAAAATCCATAACATTACTCAAGTTATCTTACCTGCATAGCCACAAAACAAACCATTATAAAGACTTAAACCTTGCCTGTGATATAAATAGGACCTGCTGGAGAGACAGGTATATCTCATAGACTAGCCTGTCTCTGGAACAGGCTTCCCATCCATGTGAAGCAGAGTTTCTCCTTAACCCAATTCAAGCGTGACCTGGAGAACTGGATGGGGAGCAGGAAATTTTCCCCTGGCTTGGCACCTGTGTCTCTAATGAACACAGGCAACCTGTAAATGATTCATCTCCCAGGCCCTGCTTGTAAATGTTTCATCAACCAAGCCCCTTCTTACAATTATCAAGGGTACCAGAACTTGTCAGAGATTTGGGATGCATGGCTAGGCTTTAAAAAGCCCTTGTGGTCATTAAACTAGTAAACACCTATGAACCTGTCTCCCCTGGATAAGCCATGGGTCAACAGTCTGCCTGTGTACCAATAGTTGCCAGCCTCATAGCAATAGGCATGCTGAAACACAGTATTAATTGCCACATGCTCATTGGCAACCATTTACTATTACCACAGAATAAGTCCACATGTTAGAGGAACAAATACTTATTACATCTGGAGGCAAACCTCTCACACAAATAGTGTATCGTTACCCATATTAACACCACACCTACACACTGCAAGACAGCATACAGAGGCATAGAAAGGTGTCATGGGCAGAACTGGCAGTACTGGCATTCAGAAATGAATGCTGATACTGCATTTGTGATCAGGCCTGAAGCTCTTCAGTGCTCCGTGTGTGGTATAGTGCAGCACCAGCACTCAAAACAAAATTCAAATACTGCATTTGTAGTCAGGGAGATACAGAGAGGACTTTTTATGTCCTCAACTCAGAGGGATAAGACCTTTCTAACTCTGGAAAATGTGGATATTTATTTTGTTCCAGAAACCTGGTTCCAGAACAGCGACAACACTCTCTCCTTACCTGGCTTCTCACCCTACCACTCATTTAAGCCCCTAAGTGTATGATGAGGTGTCTGTCTTTATCTATAACATCATTACTTCTAGACTAGCTGACTCTTTCATATCCAAATATCAGAAAATAATACCTCATACTATATCCTGGCCAATGACAGAACCATATTGATCAAACCCATGAATCATGAACCATAACATAAACTAGAGTCCCTGTCCATTAATCAAAATGTCGTCTTTCTAGGGAACTTTATCTCTCCATAAAATAGCACAGCTGCACTTCTACCAATAAATACATACAACTCCCCCTTGACTTTTTCAATATAAACTACCTCAGTCAAATAGTACCCTCCCCTATCAGGGGCACCAAAATCCTTGATCTTGTTCTCACAAACACAACCCATACCTACTCCTTGACCTCTGTCACACCGTCAATGGTCAGAGCAGGTCACAGAGCATTGTTATTCACCTCACAAAGTAATCCTCATTCGATGCAAAAGATAGATTTATTCGACATATTGGCTTGAAGAAGCCCAGTCGGGTGAAAGCGCTTGCCATTTCTTATTTACTTGTCGAATAAATCTATCTTTTGCATTAAATGAGGATAACTTTGTGTCTACATATGTGAGACTGCATTTATTTATCGGTGAAGTGAAAACTGCCTGTTTTGTACTTTGGCTCAGCCTGGTGAAGTGTATACTGCTTGCTGTGCATTTTGGTTCAGTACAGAGATCATTCTATGTGGATCCTGTTCTGTCGTTTTGTACTCCTGGTTTTTTGTACTATTGTTTTTGTATTTTTATACAGGAGTTCTCACATTTGGGTAGCAGTTTTTGATTTAAAAAAATTGGTGTGTTGCAATCAACCTCAGAAATGTTAACAAAGAACATGGGAGCAGGATCAAATCCTGCATTGCTAATTATGAACCAAAAATCATTGTATCACCAAAGGGTAAGACAAGATACTCTTTAGTTGTGTAAAGTGCCTCATTAATACTACCCAGCATTCCACCAAGCTGATCGCTAATGGTATAATTCACTCAAACCCTGAAAATATAACATCCTTGCAGATAAATGCAGCTTCAATGTTTCCCATCTGTCACCTCCAAACTATCCATTGCACAGCTTATAGCCCATATCCCCTAGTAATTATCTTTGAATGGTAAAAGTGCTGTCCAAGACCAAAAATACTAGCTCTACGGGTCTAAATAACATACCAGGATGTTTTCTGGTCAGTGTGTAATGCCCTCTGTCAGGCATCTTCCTTTAACTAGTCAACCATAGCATCTCTACTGGATATGTACCAGAAGCCTAGAAAAAGAGCCATAGTGGTTCTCTTACACAAGGAAGACTCCACCACAAATCAAACAGCTTCACCACCATCCTTTTCAAGGTTAAGGAGCACATCATTATCTGATGTCATAAACAGGGAAGTAGTAAACCTACAATCCCTAGACCCAAACCAAAGTGGATTCGTAACAGATATGCCAAATTAGCTTATGTGATTTCTTTGAATGAATCACTGAAGCTCTGGATGAGGATAATACTATGCCCTGTACCTCTCCATCTCTCTGTTCAAGAAAGCCTAAAATAATGGGGGGGTGGGGAGCAAAGGTCCAAAAACAGGGGCAGGTTATAAATATTGCTCTTATAAACTCAGAAATTTGCTGGAATAACAAGATTTCTGTTAGCATGCATTTTCTGAAGGATATGAAATCTGAAACTCGGCTGTATGTCATTATCTATGTGGTTATTTAGTGACTTCAATCCTCACTGACTTGTTAGGAAACCAACATTTTTTTGAGGAACAGACCAAAAATATGAGGCAAAAATCTGGAAATTCTGTGAAAATCTGGACAGTTGAGAGGTATGTGTGCATTAAGTTTACTTCGATTTAGCTAAGGATTTTGACAATATACCCTATGTTGGGATCATTGACAAACTAAACAAAACTCTGATCTAGTGGGTTGCCAACTGGATCACTGATAGAAACCACTCAATTAGAATTAGTGGTATACTATCCTCTAAGAGACTTGCTGCCCAGTGTTCTACCACAATGCACTCTTTTGAGACCACTTCTATTTGGCATCTGCTTGTTTGATATCAAATTGGATATTAAAGACCTCTGACTGACCAAGTTAGCAGATGACTGCAAGCTTGGAGCCATCATCAACTTCCCTGAAGACACTCAGATCCTCCAAGAGGGCCTTGCTCAGCCAAAGGTTTGGTGTCAGGATCATAGTATAAAGACGACTGCCAAAACATGCAGCATTGTACAGTTTGGGAGGCAGGTTCTTTCCCACACCTACTCACTTACTATATAAATGACATCACCCCCTTTTAAAATAGACACTGTGATTACAGACTTAGACATTTTTGTGACTAGTAAACTTTTCCATAACCACCAAGTATCCTTTGTCAACAGGAAATCCTTCTATTTGGCCCAAATAATTACTAGGAGCATTTCCTCTAGGTAAAAAGAAGTCAGCATTCCCTTCTATTTATCCTTTCATTAGGGCCATACTATAATTCAAAGCCCCCTTCAGTATGTACCTATTCAAATGTTTAAATCTGTTTGAAGAATCCCAGCAGCACCTCACTAAAAAGCCTCTGGTGTGAGGTCCCTAGGTTACCCCAGAGCTTCTAAAAGCCCTGTCTGTCTTATCTGCTTCCTACAGACATATGAGGTGATCTATGCCTAGTCTACGAAGTAATAAAGGAGGCAGTCTTGCTTGACCTACTACATATCTATAAAACTGGCAATGGCATAAATACAAGATCAAGGGACCTAAAGCTAGGTTGCGACATAAATAGGACTTGATGACTTAACAGACATCTCTCTCAAAGAATTCTCTACTTCTGGTTCAAGCTACCACTTTTTTGTAAAACAAAGTAAGTCTCTAACTTTCTTCAATTTTAACTTAAATGAATGTATGGAAACCATATTTCTTTCCATGCCCCAGTCCCCTGTCCCTTATGAACAGGGGGATAACTAGTTAGATGTACCAATGAGATTGCAGTGGATAGACATAAAAGGCACAAGTGGTATACCATCTAGTAACAACCTATGCATTTATGAGCATATTTGGCATATCTGCTGTTCTTACTTGCCATTTCTCTGACTTGGTAGTCAACCTTACCCATGGCTCCCTATTGTAATGTTGACATCCGTAGATGTCAGTTCCAAAACTGTGAAAAAAAAACACAGTGATTCAAAAGAAGAGTAAATATCAAAATTAGCTCTTCTCCTTTTAAATACATTTTGCAGAGGTGCAAGCTCTTGTGTACCCTGATGCAGGAGTTGTACCCCATGTTACCTACAAATTACAACTTTGAAATTGATGTACCTCACAGAAATGGAGCACATCTGAGACACTATAATCTCAGACTTGGCAATACTCTCTCCATTTTCACATATGCAGTCTTGCTATGCCAGGACTTGATGTTACGAGTCTTGGACACTCATATGGCTACATCTGCCACTTTTTGCATGGTCAGCACCTAGAAAACATGCTGAACATGTTACTGTGAAGTCTAACTATATACTGCAATATCATGTATAGGAGCAAAAGAGTAGTTTCCATCTCTGACCAAGGTGCATTCTATCAGACAATGGAAAGCTGTTGGGGCATTTTTCATTGGAAAGGACATTTTGATACATTTGTACAATCCAGCAGGGATGATTGATTGATTGACTGATTGATTTTTCTTTGTTGACTGGGAAAGTCCGACTGGACAGAGCCCATTTTCAGTGGAAGCTTGGGGAGAAAAGCGCCACCACAAGACATTTATATTAACAAGTGAATTTCAGACAGTTCTCTGAAAAAACAACAGTTACATTTTTCATGAAACAACAAGCATAATTACAGAATAGGTATATATAGTATTTACATAAAAAAATGTAAGTCTATACAGTTGTTCCAGCTGTAAAATCTTGCAGAAATGAAGAGACTGTTACTGCAGAAAGGAAAAATTATTGTAAAGAAGTTTAGTGTTCTTTCGTTCCAATAAATAAAAAGTTGTTTAAGATATTTAATGAAGTTAGTAATAAAATTATGTAGGAAAGGAGTTTTTAGTATTGCATAGGTTTGTAAATATATATATATTAAAGTAAGTTATAAAATAATGTGCGGGGTGGAAGATATTAATATTATATAGGGGGATAGTGGTAATAGCATAACACGGAGAGAATGGTACAGGATTGTTGATGTTTACGATGCCTGTTCTAAATTGGTGTCATCTAGAAGATTTATAACTTACATATACATGGGATGCATGAGCGGGGTAGAGAGTTGGATGGAGCCAGTCAGAAAATGAAAAGGGATATATTAATTCAAATACAGGAGGGAAAGTTGTTAGGGGTGTAATGATTCAAGGAGAGGAAGGAAAACAGTTTGTGATATGCAATGAGAAGTTTGGTTTTCACTAGAGATCACAAACTGGTGATGAACATGAGTATGACCTTGACCTTGAATTGACTTGAATATGACCTTGGTAGGTATTGTTTGAGCTGGATTTTGTAGCTTGGAAGTTTGTCGCTCATCTTTACTTGTGTAAGGCTGGTGTTCCAGAGCTTGGAGATGTAACAGCAGTACAGCGTGTCCCCCGATGAATTATTTGCCTTAGTAGTGCTTAGCAGAAATTTATCACCAGAATGGAAATCCATTGTTGGGGTATAGGGCAATATGTTTTATTTTAATGCAGGGCATTGCTCAGGATAATATATCAGTTTGCATGCCATAACTAGCTGAGAGTATGTTATGTAGTTGTTAAGCTCTAGCCAGGTTAGTTGCTTTAAGGCTTGGCAGTGGTGAGTTTGGTGTGCAGTGCTAGTAGCAAATTTAGCTATTTTGTTGTAACAGGAGGCTAGTTTGGATTTTAGTGTACAGCTTCAGTTTGTAAGGATAGGCGAGGCATATAAGAGGGTTGGAAGCAAGTAGGATGAGGCTAGGGTTTTTCTTGCTGGGTCTGTAAGGTACTGTTTTGTCCTGTAAAGGGAGCCAAGTTTCTGGTGGGTCTTTCTAAATGTTTGAAGAATATGTTCATCAAATTTAAGATTGCCAGGTATAATAATTCCCTGTAATTTAGTCTGTGGTACTACCTCAATTTTAGTACTATTTTCTGATGTAACTAAGAAAAATTGTTTTTGATCGAGATAATGTTTTGGGGTGAAGAGCATCAGTTTTGTTTTATTGTGATTAAGGAGTAGGTTTGAATTTTTCAGCCAGGTTTTGATTGAAGAGAAAGAAATTTATGTGATTTCTTGTAGTCTGGATATTGTGGGAGCTTGGACCAGTAAATTCAAATCATCTGCATATTGTACTATATTTCCTTGGTGTATGGCAGTGTGAAGTGTATTTATTTATATATTTATTTATTTATTTATTTTTCATTTGTTAACTGGGTTGGTCCAACTGAGCCATCAGCCTATTTTCAGTGGAGACCCTAGGAGAAAATCTTCAGTTATACAGGCCAAAAGTAATATATGCACAAAAATATTTGAATTCAAAAGGAAGCATGAAAACTTGTTATGATTAACACAATTAGAAAAAGAGATTTTTTAACATAAAAGATTGGTGTTATTAGATAAGAGAGGAAAAGAAAAGAAAAGCAGTGTTAGTGTATGACATGTTCTAAGAAAAGCTAATTCAAGTAGAGCTAAATTATATAAAAGAGAAGACAGATCAGGACGAGCTTAGTATGTACATTTACAGTGCATACAGTTTGTAAAAATATTAAAAAGAAGGTTTCCTAGTATAGTGCCCTGAGGGACACCTATGGTAACTACAAGAGAAGAAGAGAGGTTCTGTTACCATTTGAGTGCTTGTTGACTTCCAGATAGATAACTAAGGAACAATTTAAGGGAGGATTGAGATAGACCTATAAAAGAGAGCTCAGCAAGTAAATGTTGGTGTGATACAGTGTCAAAAACATTGGATAAGTCTAGGAACACAGCTGACACTAGGTTACTATTGTTCCTATGCTGGTTTATAGTGTCGGTGAAGTGAAGGAGGGCGCTGGTTATGCTGTAGTGGGGTCTGAAACCATGCTGTGCTTCTGATAGCAAATAATAATGATAAAATGTTTCCCTTGCTGCAGGTGTCAGTGATACCTGCAATAACCCTTAATTAGGTAAGCAGTAGCCAGATAATTAACCCCACCAAACTATTCTAAGGTTTCACCTATTCTAGGCACAGGGTAAGCAACTGACTCTTTGTGACTATGTTCTTTCCTGTAGTTTACATAGAACTTGGTTTTGCCTTGCTTTTGGCATCACTACTATTGGTGAGACTCAGAGACATGTAGATTCATGGCTTGCTTGATTTACTTGGGTACCCTTGAAAGAGTCAGTTTGATAGGCCATTGGGTCCTTATGTCCAGAAAGGGCTCCAACAGCTGGGTACACTCTGGCTTAGTACTGAACATGTTCCTCAAACCCTGTAATAGTGCTCAGATTTCCTTTATCTGGGTAAGCGATAGATGCTACCTCATCCATTGAGGTGTCATGCTGAGCCTTACTAAAAAGTTTTACCACAACATCCACCCTCATACTGCTTGTATCTCCCATTGCATCTACTGACTACCAGTGTCCATCTATCATGGAAGGACTTCATTGTGTTAACATAGTAAAGTTGTATTTTTTTAAATCAAAACAACTGCCATGAACTAAATAAAAGTTTATTCACCAGAGTTAGCGCCTTGGCACAAATGCCTTCAAAGAGTAAAATACTGAAAAAATCAATTGTTTTAAAGAAAGTAAGTGTGGAGTTGGGGAAATGTGTTGAAATTAAAGATAAGTTGTTATATAAAGAAACATTGTTTATTTTAATATATAAAACTATGGAACCATTAGGACTAAATAAGGAATGTAATTGGAAATATATGATTAATTAATTATACCAATTTTGTTTTACTGTTCCTTAATTGTTGGGATTATATAAGGAATTGATTTTTTCAGTGTTTTACTCTTTGAAGGTAACTGTGCTGAGGTACTAAGTCTAGTGAATAAACTTTTATTTAGTTTGTGGTGGGTGTTTTAATTTATTTTTGCTTGTTGTTTCGTGTAGTTGTGTGTATATTTATTTTTATATGGTCATGGACCCTACAAATCATATTCCCCATATTTTTTGGGAGGATAGTCTGGATGGCTCACAACAAACCATGGAACAATATGTTTTTCAGATGAAAGATAAGGTCCCTAGATCCACAGATGCCTTGGTTAATTATTGGGGCAAGCATATTGCAGAAAGAAACTGTAGGTTGGATAATCCTTTTGCTGCTGTGGGTTAATCTGTTACCGCTTCTATTTCTGACAAACTACAGGAACTATATGGTAAATTAGAGAACTTATTATTTAAAGAGACTAACATTCATTTTAATATTCTGAGCCTGAAAAGACATTTGGAACTGAACGTTGCAATAAGGAGCTTAAGAGCTTTTAAGAGCCCTACCACTCCATTTGAATTAGTATCTTTAAAGCCTGGTGGGTAGTTGAGGCACACCTATGTTCACTGGAGTGGGTCCAAATATTGATAGAAAGGGACTTGTTTAAACAAAAGAAAATTAAGGAGGAAGTTATATTGGCATGCTTAGAATTAAGTAAAATTAATGCAATGCGGATAGACAGATTGTTGGTAGAAATCCATATAAAGTTAAATAGTCACAAAATGGATCTTATAGAATGTAAGAAAAATAAACTTACAAGAGACTTGAAAGATTACAATTTGGATAGAGAGTTTCTATGGAAATGCAAATCAAATTCTGCAACATCATCACGTTCAGGAGGGAGAGGTAAGAAATCCCCCTCAGTCTCTCTTGCCATGTCCATGGATACAGAAATGGGTACAGATGGGGAGAATGAAGGAGGAGGTTTTCCACCATTACCTGCAGCAGAGTATCTGACAGCACATGTCAAATGGTTTGGAACAATGTCCCTGCAGTTCAACAACATAATGGTAAGAAGAAAGGCAGAAATGGTTGGGGACAATATAAAAATAAAGTGAGACAATCGGATGGTGAGAATAACAAAAAGACCAGATGGTACTAATGTTTGTAATGATGATAAGACTTCTTCAGCGTCACTAGTTTTGACTTTGTCTGCTTTAAATGTTCCTGAAGTAGCCTTATCATTTTTAAATTTGGGTTTAAAATTTATGCCCACAGTACTGCCTCATTTACATATTTTAAAGTGTGAAGTTTTTCATTTCTCTAGAAAATTACATCTTCTGGACTTTTTTGAAAATCAACTAATAATATGGTTTTACATTTAAATGGTAGTGCTGATACTTCAGTTTTTTCATGTGTTGCTGAGGAGGAACAATTTGAAAATATGCAATGTAATGCTGATAGGGTTTTGGATACTAGTAAGATTAAATGCGATACTATGTTTATGCCATCTTTTATTAATGAAAATATTCAGTTTTACAATGGTTTTATATCATAGTATTGAAAATGCATTTAATATTTTTTAAAAGCTAAAAGTTCCATTCAATTTAATCTAAGTAAGAAACAATGGATAGTCTTTAAGATGGGTTGTGATGATCAGAAGTTAGCCATTAAACCTGCTGATAAAGGAAATAAAATTGTCATTTTGAATCATGCAGTATGTGCTATGCATATTTAAATGATGCTGAAGCATATGAAAAAAAGTGATATAAAAGCTTATAATGAATCAGTGAAACAATATTCAGCCTTATTAAATTTAGGTTACCGTCTAGGATATTTTTCCAAACAGAATTTGGACAGAAAGTTTAGTGTATCCAATAGATGAATAGCGACCTTTTATTGTCCCCCAAAGACACATAAAAGGATTAATAATATGAGTGGTCGACCACAACTACAAAATATTTCCTAGGTAATATGTGAATATCTTTACATGAATTTTTTATGCCTTTTGTTATGAAAATTCCCTCCTATATTAAGGACAGCTAAGATTTTTTAAAGAAGATTAAGGACATTGAATGGAATGTAAATATGTATTGGTTGTCCTTTGATGTTAAAAGTTTATATACTAATCTACAACATTCTGTAGGAGTTCAGGCATTATATTATTTCCTGGGAGACACTCCATTGTCACATTATATTGTGGAACTGGTACTGTTTTGTCTCCAGAATAATTTATTCACCTTCAATGGGGAAGTGTTTCATCAGATCCAGGGGGCAGCCATGGGGATGGCTTTTGCCCCCATGTATGCCAATTTATTGATGGCTAAATCTGAACTGGAATGTTTATATCACCATTCATTTTTAGATCATATGTAGCAAAGTACTTTTGTTACATTGATGATCTAATTTTTTATGTGATGGAGGCGAAAATGAAGTTCTACAATTTTTTTGGTTTAGAGTTTGATGGGATAAAAATGGGAAGATAAGTAACCTTTCTGGATTTTGATTTATGTGGAATAATTGGTGTGTGAATTCATACTTCAATACATATAACATTTGAGGAAGGTAATATGCTTTTATATGGTACTAGTTGCAACCTTCCACATCTATACCTGTGCTACCATATAGTGAATTTCTATGATTAAACAACTTATGTAAGCAGAATGATGTTTTTGATAGAGAGAGATTTGATATACAGCTAAATATGTTTAATAATAGGACATATAATAAAGATATAGTAGGAAATGTAATGTTAAGGGTTCTAAATATGCGTTATGGTATGCTTTTTGGAAAATAAAAATATCAAAGCATCACATATAATATCAAATAGCAGGCAGCTGGATGGTAATTGTAATTTAAGGAGAAAAGAAATGAATAAGAGTAAAGAGATCCATTTTGTTACAACTTATATTATTTTGAGTGAAGAAGTGATTCATTTATTACAATATTATTGCCCAATTATATCTACAGATACATTTATGGAGGGTTTAGTTAGTGGTTTCCTCAATATATCTTATAAGAGAGGACAGAATTTAGCAGACATGGCGGTACATAGTAGGTTTATTCTACCAAATACTTCTCTATGTAGGGATATCCCTTTAAGAACAGGTACTTTTAAATGTAAGAAATGTTCTGTCTGTAAACATTTAGTGAATAGGTTTTCTGAAGTTAATGGGCTATTTTTTTTCCTAGGAATATTTTGACATGTAACAGTGAAGGAATAATATATATATATATATTAATATATTCATGTCAATATTTTTATGTGGGGAAAAGTCATAGGGCTTTTAACGTCTGTTTACAAGAACATATAATGGATATTAAGAATGAAAGGTTGGAAAGCCCATTAGGTACACATTTTAAACCACTTCATGATGTCAATCCAGATTGTTTAAGAGGTTGTATTTTAGAGAAAGTAAGTGTACAATTGGGGGAATGTGTTGAAATATATCATAATATATCAAATATGTCAAATAAAGAAACATTGGGCCAGATTTAGGAAGCCTCCGTGTAAGAGTTATAACTCTTACACGGAGGCTGCAGTTAAACGGTGTGATGTCAGCATGTCATGCATATGCATGAGGTGCATGAGGCATGCTGAATCACACTGTAACTCTTACACGGTCCGTGTAAGACAGTAGGGGGTGTGTCCGTTGGCTAAGCCCTGCAAGCGGACACACCCCCGGAAGTCTATAATGGCTGAAAGTAAACAGCCACGAGAAAGGCCATGTAAATGTGAATAAACACACTACACAACACATGCCCCCACAGACCAGCAATGTAAAGAGTGAACAGATGTTATAAAATTAAAATGATAACTGTTTTATTTTTTTTAAACCCCGTAAATGTTTGCTACTGTGTGCGCTCGTGTGCTACTAGCGCAACTGCAGTTAGCAATCAGTGAAAAAGGATATAAGAACTCCATATGCAAAGTAAGCCAAGAAGTAATAGCATAGCGGTAGAGTTGTCGGCTTAAGAGCAGGCAGGCAAGGTTCGAGCCCACACAACAACCTTTTTTTTGTTTTGTAAATAAGCACTAAAAAGGCCCCTGACAGTATTGTACAAATGTAAAAGTATCTCCTTTTGTAAAATGGAATAAAATGGAGCATATATTTCCAAGTAATACAATAATAAAATTATTTAGAAATGTACTGATAGCTAAACTGCAGTGAGACAGAGTGCCCGTAGCTGAGTAGTGTTTCACAAATTGCAAATTGCTTGCCCGTAGCTAAGCACTGGTTTAACAGGCTCAAACTGTGTGCAGCTAGCTGTGCTTAGCTTAACATGCGTGTTACTAGCCAATTAAGGTGTAACCCAGCGCACACCGTTTGCGCGGAGGTGCGTGCCGCACCCACAAGCTAACCGCCGGTGCGCATGCGTGAGCTCCGCGCAAACGAGCGCAGATTTGGTTTTAAGTGCTTAAAAGTGCTTTTGGCATGTTTGATTGACAGGTCCTGAAGTCATTTCTAGACAGTCATAAAAACTAAAATCCAGTGGTCAGATTTGAACCCAGGATACCATGCACTAGAGTCAAGCTACTAAACCACTAAGCCATGACAGCAGTACCCAGAAATGCAGAAATAGCATATATATAGGATGTAATCCAAAATGGAGCATGATAAAGCAGTTTCTGTGAAGTAGATACAATTCCAAAACAGCCAATCATAGAAATGTGCGGGAAAATCGGCATATATAAGCCCCATAGGCGGGAATACACAGCATAAACGATTGTAGAATAGACCTGCAGGCAGAATGAGTGGAGTAGGGGAAGGACATTGCTTTCGAGCACAGCGGTGGGGCTTTGAGGAGTCCAGATACATGGTCTGGCTCCTAGTTCACCATCATGAGGCCCAACTCATGCAGGGCCAGGTCTCATGGGGAGCGTACAGGGCGGAGGCATGGGACCATTTGGCTCATGATCTCACTAGTGCTACTGGGATTCCACGCACTGGTGAGCAGGTCCGTCACCACCATGCGGACCTGAAGCGACGTAAGCAAGACCAGTTGACCCAATGGATCCAGGAGGCCCGGGATATGCCCAATGCCCCACTACTAAGTTACATTTTACGTATGTATGTAAGGAATTCAACTAGCTGATACCATGGAGATGTGTATTCCAATATTACTTGTTCTGTATTACAGCTGCAGGTGTCCGCTCTATGAATCGACAGGCACATGACCGCAGGCTGGCGCGGCTGCGCCACCATGCAAGTTAGTAACCCCACCTAGTACTTGTAAATAAATATTATAGTGTAGCATGTAGCAGAACACTGCAGTGTATTGATTAAAAGTAATAGAATGTGCAAGCAACAAGTGAAAGTCTGCAGGTATGGCTGCAACAAGTTCATCAGTATGCAAGTGAAACTGGAAATATAAGTGATAGAAATAAATAGTGCTGTAATACAGATGTCCCACCATTAATTAAATGTAGTATAACCTGCAGTAGTCTCAAGAGTACAGCTTCAGAATCTGAGGTAATCACATGTGAGATATATCCCCTGTTGAAATGCTGAATCATGACAGAAGTGAGGCTGCTGGAAAGTGTTGGAATCACCACAGGTCTAATATGTGAACAAAGCCTAGAAGTACCAACCTGAACTGTGAAATTGCAGGATGTGTGAGAGTGACAGAAAGGGTCATGTATCAATGAATAAAGTAGTAATAACTCCTGAATATATAAGCTTCAGTGTGGTTCTACAGAACTAAATGCATGTGTGAATTAAAACTTAACATCCCAAACTGATTTCAGTGTGTCTGACTCTTGAATGTTCAAGCCAAAATCTGTAATGGTGATCACAGTCAGCAATTTGCAGATAGAATGAATGATTGTCTGACATACTAAACATCCATAGTTGTCCCCTGCCCTGTCATCAAAGTGTAGCAGGATTATGTATCTGATCAAATTCAAAATAACTAGGATAGTGATGTATCTGTAACAGGTCTAGCATGACAGTCAATTAAAAATCATTTGGAAACTATCACCCACAAGTTAATTGTGTTTCTATTACAAATGTATATCAATGTATAATTTATGAATGTGTCATCATTTTCTTTCTCCACCCCACCCTATAATTGCAAATTAAAAAACTCACTAAATATTGGTATGTGAACATTTCATTAACCATGGACATTTGTCCTGTTTCAAAAATATATGCATGTCTGTTGTTGCATGTGCCCTGTTCTTTCCTGCAAACCTGCAAACCTGATGGCCTGTTGCCATTAATCAACCCTGCATGTTGTTTGATTGTGTATTTCCATTCAAATAATGCATGTGATATTGATATGCCTGTTGTTCAATGGTGTTAATATCTGGGTATTTGTTTAATGGGAATACCAATGCATGCTGTTACAACTAATTTGAATGGAATAATATACCACTAACCCAAACTAACATAACATACTCACAAACCTAGAATGCTTGGGAAGGCAGGTCCCAGCAGACCCACCTCTCCCACCTCAGCTGACGACTGCACCTGGCACTAGTGCCCAGGCTGGACCCTCCTCCGGTGGCCCTGTGCCACCTTTGGGTGGAAGCACTGCAGGGGATGGGGCCCGTCCCCCCTCTGCAAGCATGGCGGGGGGAGCTCGTCCACTCACCCTCCAAGGTGTCTGGTCTGTGGTGCGAAGGGAGATCCAAGACTCTGTTCTTGGGCCCCTATGCCAGCTTGAGGCCCGGGTGGCACAGCTTATGGGCATGCCCGTTGTCCCGCCTGCACAGCCCCCAGCACAGCCCCGTCCTGGCCTGTGAAGGAACAGTGGCAACTGCCTATGGGTGGGGATATCAGTTCTACTGTTGCCATCTGTGAGCTCATGTGCCCTGGATATCCCAACCTCCGTCCCCGTCAATTGTGTAACCCCCCCACATGTGTCATACACCGCCCCTGTATGCGTCTTGTCTGTCTTGGCTGTTAACCTACCCAACCTACCTCCCCAGCTATACCGACTACCTCACCTGACATACCACTCTCACCTGATAAAAAAACAAAAAAAAGGGCACTCTGTACCCACAAAAGAAGTACGCCCCATACATAGCTGTCCATGTTGCACACATGTCCGCTGGACATTGAAACTGTTAATTACAATTGGCTGTACAACAGGTATTAATGTTGTCCTGACACCTCTCTCAGGGGTGGAAGGTTCCAAATGTCACACCAAATTACATACAAATGCACAGCTGTTGCTGAGAAAGACATGGGCAGCTATGGGCCTCACCTACATCCTTCCTGCAAATTCCAAGCTTGTTTCCCTACTGTTTTACCCTCTTTGTGACCCCTTTTTCACCACTTTCCTGTCACCCCTTTTTCTTTTCTTTCAAAGAAAATAGCGCGGGTGTGTGCTTGTGTGCGCGGAGCTCACCGCTAGTGCGCATGCGTGAGCTCCGCACAAACGAGCGCAGACCTGGTTTTAAGTGCTTAAAAGTGCCTTTGGCACTTTTGATTGACAGGTCCTATACTCAGTTTGAAAGAAAAATAAATTCCTACTGTCAGTCTCGAACCCAGAACCTTGGTAACACTAGTCTGTATGACCTACCACTAAGCCATGACTCTCATACAAGAACATAGTGCTAAAATAAATATAACATGTAATAGTAGGAATCAATATAAAGGCAATATAGGATGTGTACTACCCAAAGCATGTCAGGTAGATTTTTAATGCCTGAATTACTGGATTTCCATACTAGTTTAGTGTTCACGGAAACAGCCCTGCTAATTGTCAGCTTGTACATAATAATGTAAGGCAATGTACATATATGAAAGTATTATATGTACACACACACACACACACATATATATATATATATATATATATATATATATATATATATATATATATATATTAATACATATGAAATATAGTGGTAGGTGTCAGTATTCACACAGACTCACTACAGGAAACAGTGAAAATAAATGCAGCAACCAGAATCTACAACCCAGCCTGACTCCTGTGAGACTTAATAACCCTTTTAACTGCATAAAGGTGCCTTCAGCACTTTGATTGACAGGTCCTATACTCAGTTTGAAAGAAAAATAAATTCCTACTATCAGTCTCGAACCCAGGACCTTGGTAACACTACGCTGT
The DNA here is from genome assembly GCF_019279795.1 of Protopterus annectens. NCBI lineage: Eukaryota > Metazoa > Chordata > Ceratodontiformes > Protopteridae > Protopterus > Protopterus annectens. Next base: position 1,303,751,492 of record NC_056743.1, on the reverse strand, counting down.
ATGACCTACCACTAAGCCATGACTCTCATGCAAGAACATAGTGCTAGAATAAATGTAACATGTAATAGTAGGAATCAATATAAAGGCAATATAGGATGTGTACTACCCAAAGCATGTCATGTAGAATTTTAATGCCTGAATTACTGGATTCCCATACTAGTTTAGTGTTCACTGAAACAGCCCTGCTAATTGTTAGCTTGTACACAATAATGTCAGCTAATGTACATATATGAAAGTATGTATATGTACACACACACACACATATATATATATATATATATATATATATATATATATATATCAATACATATGAAATATAGTTGTAGGTGTCAGTATGCATACACACTCACTACAGGGAACAGGTGAGAGAAATGCAGCAACCTGAATTTACAACACAGCATGAAGCATGAGAGATGTACTAACCTTCACACTCACAGAACACTGTCGACAGCATACCAGCATGGTCCACGCCCTTACAATCTGAAAGGGCAACGCCTATCTCACATACCCTTTTATAGCACTGTCCTGAAATCACAGTGAGACATGCAATCAGTACACAACTGGCTGCATGCAATTAGCAAATGCTGCCTTACAATTGGTGCAGAGGCCATCACATGGACCTATGCAGATACCTACAAAAGCATCCAGTACTCACACTCCACACATGCAATACATTCATTGCACAAAACCGACAGAGAAAGAGAGAGAGAGACAGAGAGAGAAAAAAAAAAGAAATAAAGACAGCCAGCAACAAAACCAGCAGTAGCAGCAGCAAACAGCAAGTAGCACCACTGGCACAGCAACAGCTGACACAAACACAGGTAATGCAAAGTAGCAGGTTAATACTGTGTTTACTGTGAAACCTCCAAATGTATCATAGTTCACTATCTATAGGTATGTCCATGAGATAGGTTGTGTGTACATAGTCCTGATATATATACATATGTAATATTGCTGTACATGTCGTCCATACTTAAAACTTCCATAGCTTAGAACACAAGGCCAGTTATGCATATGATGCAGTAGTTCCCAGGGTCAGTAGAGGTTCCTCCTCATTGTTGTGGGACCACTGTGTATGTATGGCACTGTTCAGGTACATATCCTGTAGTATGGCCAGGGTTTAATATCAGTCTGTAATGTGGTGCTATGTCCTCTAGGGGTGAACGTATCACACATCCAGGGATACCATTTTGTAACAGTGATGCTGTGTGTTCTGCAATGTTGAGGGTGGCCCTCACCTGGACATGTGAGTTGATAGGGAGGTTACAGTCATCTGTGATAACTAATTCCACTTATGTAGGAGAATGGGGGGGGGGATACCTGCACCTAAACTGTCTGCAACAATGTTGCCAATATCTGTGCATTTGGTGAATGTGAAGCACCTTACCACTGCTGACCACAGATGCCTTGCCTTCATGTGAATCTGCCCTGTGCTGCAGTAGCCTCCTGCTATTGTTATAGAATGTGCCTGTATCTGTAGTCCACTGGACAGGATAAATAAGTGGTGTGCATATGGTCTGGGTTAGATATGTGTGTGCACATTACATGCACTATGTGGGATGTCTGTGGTAAGCTTTTGCAAAGGGGCCAGCAGTGTGTGTTGTGGCCTCCACTGGCCCAGTGGGCTGCATGGATAGCATCACAGTCCTAACTAGTGAATAACTGTGTAATTACATACATACATAGCAAGGTAGTGTACTGTGCTTGTGGTGTTGTTGGGATATGTATATCCAGGCTGAGTAATGTGTGTCCACATCACAGGGTTGGATGGCAACACACATACAGTATGTAGGGATGAACACCCAGAGTGTTTCAGATGTGTTGCCTGTGCAGACATATCTGGCCATTACCTGCACATCCCCCACAACACACACACATGCAACATATGGCAGAAGTACTATAGCAGTACGCATAGGTTCATAGGTTCATACTAGGCTATTTGCCCTAGGGGATTGATAAGCCTAGTAGAATGTGTTTGTCTTTTGCCACCCAATCAAAGGTTATGTTGCTATGCCCTTTTCCGAGGTTAGTATACTGTGCCTCTGTCTAACAGTGACATAGACGTGATACCCGGGGTATAACTATGATCTCCATCCACTCATCCAGATACCTATGGAAGAGAGTCAATGAGGGACTCTGCCTAACCTGCACTGTGAGTTCATTACAGAGTGAAGGGAGCCTCTGGGTTAGGAATATGTGCCTCCAGCATGTCCTATTTATGTCAGTGCTAAGGTTCAGGTCTCCTGAGTGTGTGGCTGTATGGGAGTTTGATTTCCTGAGGTGCAGCATGTCCATTACGTCTGGGTTGGACATGGCTGTATATGGCAGGCACAGATCGCCTCTGAACAGGCAGTATGCCACTGAGTCCAGCTGGATTTTCTTTAACTGGGCAGCATATGGCATCTGTTTGAGCCCTTTGATCCTCTTGATGAGGTACTGTTGGGGCTTCTCCAGTTGCTGTAGGTGTCTGGTTAGGTACATCCCATAAGGGGCATTGTACTCAATTATAGGCCTGATGATGGATGAGTAAAGAGGCACGATGACCTCCCCTGCTGTACATGTGAATCCCTTCATGATTAGCTGGGCTATATAACATGTCTTTCAATCCACTTTGGCCACGTGGTTGACAAATGACAGATTGCTATCAAGTTTGTTCCCCAGGTCCCCAATTACCTCTTCTGTACTTAATGGCTTAACACCTATGTGGTACTTTGCCACCAATGTGGAGGTGTGGGAATCTTTGATGAATATTGATACTCCCCCTCCTTCTGTTGTTTGGTCCAAGTGTCGGGGCCGACAGGAATGGTAACAGGTATAACTTGGCAGTGGTGGTGTGCTCCTGGGAAACCTGAAACAGGTTTCTGTTACTGCACAGATATCGATGTCCATAATGCTAAGTAGAGTTTTGAGTGCGTGTATCTTGAGGTCTAGACTTCTGGTGTTGAGTAGCATTACTCTTAGTTCCTCATCCTTTGTGATATGTATGGATGTGGGTTTGCCTTATGATCCTTGCCTAATAAAGGCACTATGGGTGTAGCAAGAGCCTTTGCCAAAATCCAAAAGCCCAGGGGTGACAGGTGCAAGCTGTCCCTAGCAAAGCACCATGGCTTGTACAGCATATCATCCCAAGCTGACAGGCATTGGCTCACCTGTGAATGACACCAGTACTTCAGTCAATTGTTGAAAGTGATCATCTTGCCCTGATATTGTGGCGTCATTCTTGGTGAGGGTAAGATGCTACTCAAGGTCAGGGTCATACTGTCTTGGGCTACATGCTCAGAGAGCTCCTTTCTGTCTCATGTCATGTAGTCCAGGGAGGTATGTGTCAGGTCATTCACACCAGCATGGACAATGAGTTAGTCATACTTGTACTTGCCTTGTAGTTACTTGAGTGTTTGTGTTATGTGGCGGGTCGTAGTGCCCGACAGGCTGCACACTGTGACCCTCTCCTCGTTAAGTCTGGTGAACGTGACGTCAGTGTGCCTGATGATAGAGGCACCTATTACAAGTGTATGAGGTGTGTTGTTTACTGTTAAGGGCTGTGAGTGTTCAGCACATTGCCTTTGTGAGATATGTGTTGCACGTGTTTGTTATTGTGGTAGTGGTTGCTTGGGTGTCTGCTTTGGAGGTCTCTGCTGCTTAGGCAGATCTTTATTCTGAGCCTCCAAGTATGTTTTTGTGTGATTATGTGTTTGTTTTGTTGTCATGGTAGGTCTATGTGAGACTGGAATTGTAGTGAGTGTGGTTTCCTTCTCCACCTGACTGGTTATGGCAGTATTGAGTAGAGAGAGCCTAGCCTCCAGTTTGGTATATGGTTGCATCACTCACATGTGTTTGAATTTGTTGTTAGGAGGAGGGGGTTGCCTGTGTACATGCGGCTGTTATAACATTGCCTCTGGATTACCACACTCACAGCTGGACTGGAGAGGAGATTGACAACTGACCCTTGGACATGCTAGAATACTATTGTGAATTCCGTAATAATTGAAAACAAGGTCCAGTGGGGAGTGAGGGTGTACTGATATTACTTACTACTGGTGACTGATATAATAGCTTCAGTGAGCAAGTGCCAGGTAACTTAAGTGCAATGTGTTACAATTAAGTAAATGCAAAAACGGCAAGCAGTCACTTGCTGTCAAGTGTAACAAGGAAATACGTACAGTAAGCAATGCAGATATCAGTAGTGATTCACAGAAGTGCTGAGAAGCTGTGTATTATGTGGAAGTAGCGTACCAGTGAAATAACAAGCTAACAAATAACAAGCATATAAACAAAGCTAGATTCAGGAGGCTTGGATGTAGTGTATGCTACAGCAAACAAGGTGTACCAATGTCAGTAAGATACAGTTCAAATATGCAGGCACTATAAACCTGAAACCAGAAGTTCCCAGCTATGAATGGCAGAGTACAGCCTATTCTCACACAAGAGTGCAGACCACAAACCTTGTCAATGTTAAATAACTGGCCTGAAGGCCAACTGCTTATACCAGAACTAATACACTTGGACACTGGGCTCTCAATCAGCAGTTCAAAACTTAGAAGGATGAAAGCTATGTGTCCTGCCACCACAGTGCTTGCCACAAACCTCCCTAATGTAAAACAACTGGTCTGAAGGCCAAGTGCTTAATCCAAATGACTTAGAATGATAGCTACACTTTAATCAAGTTACAACCAAGCAGTAATAAGTACAATTTAATACTCCCTGTATAGAATGTGTACCATATATTGCTGACATACTCTGCTGATAACCTGTTTGTGTACTTTTCCAGGGGGATATGGCTCCGAAAAGGAACCCTGCTTACTCTGCTGCAGAGGACGAAGTGATCCACCAGAGCCTGGTGCGTGACTATGACATCCTGTTTTCATGCACCACCCAGAATCAGCAGGAGAGGTCTGCACTGTGGCAAAACCTTGTCAGCAGGATAAATGATGTTGGCATGCATGATAGGACATATGAGCAGGTGAGACATCACTGCAGTGATTTGATTAGAAATGTCCGCCAGCGTGCTGCAGATATCCGCAGGCAACAGGTTGCCACAGGTGGGGGGGTGGCCACACATCACCCCCTCACCAGACAGGAGGGGCTACTGTTAAGTGTTGTGGATCCAGCCCCAGAACAACAACAGCATCAGACGTGCATCATGATGGAGGTTGGATCCACACAGCAGCAAGACACCGAGCGTGCAGGTAAGATGCCATATTTATTTATTATTTGTTATTTATTTTACATTTGTTGACCGGGCTAGTCTAGCTGGATATATGTCCATTTTCAGTAGAGGCCTGGGGAGAAAAGCTCCACACATAACATAATAAAGGCAGACATACAAGTTGTTAATAAAGACATACAAAATAATAGAAATATAAATCAACTTGTTAATAAAATCAACATACATTTAAGGAACTCAAACAGTTTAAACTCATACACAATGTTCTGTCGGTTTCAAAGCAATGTTACCTAAAGCATAAAGGTTATGCAATAAGGCAAAAGCCATATAGATAACAGTTAAAGCTCAGAAGGGTAGAGAAGTAGAAGGAGTATGAAAGATAAAATAATAGGGAAGAGGCAGGAGTCAAGAAGAGAAGAGAGGAAAAGAAGGAAGACAGTCAAGAGGAGGTGGGAGATATGGGAGAAATAGGTCAGAGCATAGAAGGACAGCAAGGGAAAAGAAACAGGGTAGAAGCTAGTTTTTACACACAATGAGGGGTTAAAGGTAAAGAGAGGGTGGGGAGAGGGAAGTTAGCCTGGAGTACTACAAGAACAACACCAGTGGTTTTGGAAGTACAGTTTGTTTTGTTGTTTGAAGAGAGGTAAGGGTGAGATCAGAGTTAACTCCTTGTATGTACATATGACTGTTCTGTACACTGTTACTTAATGCATGCATAAGGTGTGCACGTGGTATGTATCTGTCATCATGATATGTAATTGTGGATGTGTGATACTGACATTATGAGCAGCTGATGTGTATAAGGGAACTGGTGTACTACTGAACTGTATCATATGCAAAACAAATGGCACACTTGTGCCCACTGACATTACTTTCTTCATATTTCCAGGTCCCTCCCATCTAGCAACGAGGCAGGCCATACATGCTGGTGAGTGTGTTTAACATTACCTGGAAAACAATTTATAATACTAGTAAGAGTAATGTAACTCTGTAGTATACATGCTGGTGAGTGTGTTTAATAATACCTGCAATACCCAGGTTAACGCTAGTAAGAGTAGTGTAACTCAGTACGGATGTGTGTGTGTACTGTGGGGTGTGCATGTGTGCAAGTGTGCCTGTGCCCATGTGTGCATGTGTGTGTGTGTCCATGGGTGCATGTGCCCATTTCTGAATGTGTGCATTAGTATTGAATTGCATCACTGTAAAATATGTGTTGATACTGTAATCTGTGTTCCCTGTTTTCCTCCCGTAGGTTCTGGTGCTGCTCTGGTGATCTACAGCAGGGAACCTGAATCTTGTGCCCCAGGTACTGATGATGATGAAATGTCTATAATGGTGCAGGAAGGTGTGTCTGGGCCCGCCATTGGTCAGCCAATTGACAGTACACAGCTGTCAACCCCTTCAATGCGTACAGTCATCCTGCCGTTACATCCTTTGTCACCATTGTCCCTAGGTGATGGACAGTATGCATTGGGCATAGATCAGGGTAATGTGGTACCTGTGGTACATGCATCCCCACAAAGCAGCCAGGAGCAGGGTCCTCCAATGGTACCACGCAGACAGTCGCCCATGGGTTCCCGTGGGGGCATCCGTGGCCACACTGCCTCTGGCCGACGTGCCCAAGGAGGTATGTCAACCTCCACTATGTTTCGGGCTGTTATGCAGGCACAGGCGCGTATGGAAAGGTACACCAGACAGAGTCTGAGGGAGCTGAGAGCATGTCGCACAGCCATGACAGATGGCATGCGTGACATTGCAAATGCTATTCGTAACTTCACAGATGTCGTTGACAGACATTGTGGGGACATACAACAGCTGCTCCACAACCAGATGTCCATGGGCCAGGGCGATGGTGTGCGTTTGCGACGTTGACGTGGCCGTATGCCAGAAACAGCACCAGCTGGCAGTGGCCGCGGACAACAACAGGCCCACTCACGCACCTCAAGTGCCAGCACCAGCCCCAGCAATGCTGGGTCAGTGCTGTCATCAGGATGCCCCAGGAGACCACGCGCACGTGGCTCTGGACAGTCCCAACAGGGAACTGTGTCCAGTCAACACACCCCTGCTTCCGATGACAGTACCCAGTCTGGGTTAGTACCGGATACGGTCCGTAGCACCCCTGCCAGGCACAGGTACCGTGTCCGTGCCCACAGACACTGATCTGGATGACCTGACAGGTGCAGTCTGTGGCTGTCCACAAAACCCCGTACATAGCAGCCATTATGTGGGACTGTGTGCGTGCTTACACACATGCAGAAATTTGACACCTAGGGCAAACACGTACACACACACACTGCACCAACACTGGTCCACCCTGTACTGCTGCCCCTCACAAACACACATACACACACATGTCAATTGGTGGTACCAGTGGCTGGCTTGGGCATACCTAACCCACACCCTGTGCATATGATGACACTGTGCCACCTCCTGCATACTACAACATCAGTGCAGGAAAAGGTAAACACGTTGCTGTTGCACAGGGTGACTACATAGATGTGTATAAGTAGTAACATGTTGGTAACTGTTCACTGTTCCACTATGATTGTGTGTATATCCCAGCAGTCATGCTGCAGTAACTGTATGAATGTCCTGAATTGTTATCTGCACCCATACTACTTACCAAAGTGTACCAGCTGCACACCATCACATGCTACCATTGACTATGGGAATGTGCATCATGTGCTGAATTGTATATTCAGCTATATGTATCTGTTCTGTCACACATGCATTGACACACACCCTGCTACCCCCACACATGCACATGCTCACCTGCCATTTCCATTATTTATTACCCTACATGGGTAGCTGTCGATACATGACAGGTACACATTTGAAAAGTGCACTATGTGGATTACTACCGATTTCCTCCTCTCTACCTGTACTCACAGGGTGCAGGCAACCTCATTAGTTTAAAAGTGTAATGTGCATCAGGTACTGTGGTACCCTGATTGCCACATCAAACATGTTTTCCATACGGAAATGCACACACAGAAACATCCCACATCCACACACTTGCCACATTCAGGTTTCAAAACACTATCTAGGTATATTCTGGTACATGTGCGTGTTACAGTAGCATGTAGCACTATATTGAGTACTGGCAGTTGTCTGTTGTCATGTTGTTTGTATAGGGTGCTGTCAACATCACTGTTTGTTAAGGGAAATGTGCACCCTGCAGTGCATAGCCCCATATGGCAAAAGCCACATCCCACCCCCAGCATTGTGCACACACACACTTTCCATTTGCAAGATTCAAACGCCTGACTAACTGTGTTATGACACTAGAGACAGACACATTCGCAGAGTGTGCTATTTGCATTAGTGGGGAGATCCTTTCTAATGCTGTACTTAGAGGGTGCTGACATCATCTGTGTTTAGGAAGAGGGATGTGCACCCTGTAGTGTGTTCTCCCAGTTGGCAAAAGGCACTTTTCCCTCACAGCATTATGCACACACACAAACCCCACTCATACTAACACACAGACATTCCCTTTGTAGGATTCAAACCCCTACCTAACGATGTTATGACACTGAAGAAAGATGCATTAGCAGAGCGCGCTATACGAATTACTGGAGAACTTCAATTCAGGTAATATAGTTATAGAGTGCTCACATCATCAGTGTTTCAAAAGGGGAATCTGCATCCTGTAGTGTACTGTCACAGTTGCTAATAGGGGCATTTCCCACACACACATCGATGTGTTTGAGGTTTGCATATGTGGGGGATCCAGTACTCCAGTGTGGTTAGTATATGGTTCGATTGCAACAATGAGGGATATACTTCAAGTGGTGAGCATTTTGTACTCATGTTTGTGATGATCAGGTCTAGTATCTTTACCCCTCTTGTGGGAATGTTGACTACCTGTGCCATAGCTAATGAGTTTCTGAACTATGGGAACCCTAGAGCTTGGGCATTGTGGCTTGAGTAATGTTCACAGTCTATGTTTGGGTAGTTGACGTCACCCAGTATGATGGTGTTTGCAGAGAAATCTATACTCTCCTGTGTCGTCATGAAGGCTGTGTGGGATTCCTGAGTTTGAGAGGGTGATGTAAGAGCTCCTCTGTGTCTCTTTCCATGTGGTCCAGGGAGGTACGTCTCAGGTTGTTCACACCAGCATGGACAATGACTGCCTCATACTTGTACTTGCTGTGGAGTGACCTGAGTGCTTGTGTTATGTGGCACATTCTATGACCCGACAGGTTGCTAAATGTGACCCTCACCTTGCTCAGTCTGGAGGGCGGGACGTCAGTGTGTCTGACTATGGCATCACCTATTATAGGTTTGTCACACATTGTGTTTGGCCTTATGGGCTGTGCCTGTTATGAACACTGACATTGTGAGGTCTGTGTTGCTTGAGATATGTGTTCATGTGGGATGCAGCGTGTCTGGCCATGTCATTTCTGTCCGTGGTCTGGTAAGTATCACCTTTGGTGACATAGGTATTCATATGTCAGCTGGTGAGCATTTGCAGTGTTACCTACTGATAGTGGTAAGCTTGTTTGTTGTACAATGGACTACATGCAGTTTTGCTTACAGTAGCTATGTTTGCATGCATGTGTCCTTGCAGTTACCCTGGAATACTGATCCGACCTGCCATGCAGAGTTACACAGCTTCTGTGGACTGCTAGTGACATCTGCATAGCTTACTATATGGATGTTCATGTCCCACTTGACAGAATGTCACTGTTTCTCCTGTGCACATGTACGTTGCCTGTGACACTTTGCATATGACTTACCTGGCATCTGTCCATGTGAGCAGTCATATATGCCACTGCAGGACTCTAAACCTGATGATGCACACACTCAAAACAGTCCTCAGCATGGGAACATCACTATCTGTGCAGTAACAGATACCGGATTCAGGGCTACCAACAGCACTCCAGTACTACCAAGTTATACCTCATACCATGCTTTTCAGGCCCAAAACTTGCACAAAACCACAACAGGAGGGGGTGTATTGATATTCATCCAAGATACCAACACCTCCAGGTTGGTGGCAAAGCACCAAACATCAGAGGCTATCCATATGCAGGTAACAATGGGTAAAACTGCCTTCCAGGTTATAGCCTTCTACAGACCACCCTCACAAACACAAGAACAGCACTTGGCCTTCCTGAAAACAGTTAGAAATATGTAGGTCTGTCCATACACCATTATATTGGGTGGGTTAAATTACCCAAACATAGACTGGGAGCATGACTGTAGCTCCAACACCCTAGCCCACAGATTACTGGAATGTATATACCAATATGCTATGGAACAACCTGTTACCACTCACACAAGAGGGGAAAACATACTGAACCTGATCATCACCAACATGGGGACTCTATGCTCCAGACCAGAAGTGTATCCCTCACTGGAAAGATCAGACCATTAACTAATCTCACTGGATATTCACATCCCAAGGCCACCCCCACCACAGATGAATACAGTCAACAACTCATGTCAAGCATGTTCACACTCCTCATAAATGATGTGGAAACCTGCGAAGCCCCCAGGCCTGTTGAAAATATGGACCAGACTGCAGATACCTGTATAAAGGCATTCTATGGACACATTCAGGAATGCATGGATCATGCAATAATGCATTCCCAAACAAAAGCAAGACCCAATCCTCCAAAGGCAGACGTCCTGTGTGCTGGACACCAGCCATAAACAAACTATACAATAGAAGGATAAAGCTACTACATGATACAACAAACACCCAAAATGTGAAGGCATCACTGATGAGTATTAGAAGAAGACTACAGCCACTCATAAGATTGTCTAAGGCCATCTTTGAGAGAAGATTCCACAAGACACTGCGGATAATCACAAGGCTTTCTGTAGTTATGTTAGGAACCTGGGTGGTAATTCCCAGATATGCTCACAGGTAGTCCATGATGTCACAAGAAATACCAAACACACAGACATTGCCAACATCCTAGTGGATAGGTTCACTGCTACCTTCTCCCCCCCTCCACACCAAAAGGGCAAATATTTCTCCCAGCAGAGTGCTGCCCCCCCTGACATCTCAGATGCTCAGGTAAGAGCTGCCCTCTCCAAAGCAATAGACACTGCATCAATGGGACCAGACAGTGTCCCATGCTGTGTCCTACATGAACCCCAAGAAGAGCTACACCCAGACATAACACTACTGTTCAATCCCAGCCTTACTACACGATATGTGGCCAAAGAGTGGCATACAGCAACAGTGGTCCCTCTACATTTAGGTGGTGCCTTAACGGATCCTGGACTCTATCGCCCCATACGTCTGAATAGCTTGGTCTGCAAGGCTATGGCAAGGATCATCATAAACCTCATAAATATAGATATTGGGCACCTACAGACACTTCATCGTACACAGTTTGGCTTTGTTAATGGCAGATCCTGCCTCTCAGACCTGTTTGATTTCTTTGAAACAGTCACCAAGGCCACTGTCAAGGGGAAGGTGGTCTACACAGCCTACCTGGACCTTGCATAAGCCTTTGATACAATACCCCACTTGTGCATTCTAGGGAAGCTCACCAGTGTACATATTAACCCCTATGTCACTACAGATATTGCACAGTGGCTCAAGGGCAGAACACACATGGTTAGAATTGCTGGAGCCATGTCAACCTCAAAATAAGTTACAAGTGGTGTCCCACAAGGCTCAGCCCTGGGATCTGTCTTGTTCAGTATATATTTATCAGAGGTACAGGCCAACATAGAAGTACTGTGGCTGAGCAATTCGCAGATGACTGCAAACCGGACGCCATAATCAACTCTCCAGCCAACACACGCATCCTCCAAAAGGGCCTCTTAGAAACACACGACTTGTACCACAGCCATGGCCTCAGGCTGAATGCCAAAAAGTGTATGGTCATCCCCTTTGTCAAAAACAAAGTGACCACAAAGTACCACATATGTGTTAATCCACTAAGTGCAGACGAAGGAATTATGGACCTTGGGGTACACAAGTTGATAGCGTTCTCTCATTTGACAACCACATGGCCAAAGTGGTTAGGAAAACATGTAATATGGGCCACATCATCATGAAGGGATTCACATGTAGATCAGGGGAGGACATTGTGCCTCTTTACTCATCCCTCATCATGCCCATAATTGACTACAATGCCCCTGTCGGCATGCACCTTACCAGATACCTGCAGCAACTGGAAAGACCACAAAAGTACCTCAACAAGAGAATCAAAGGGCTCAAACAGATGCCACATACTGACTGGTTAAAGAATCAGCAGCTCTACTCAGTGGCATACTGCCTCATCATAGGCAATCTGTGCCTGACATATAAAGCCATGTGAAACCCTGACGTAATGGTCATGCTGCACCTCAGAATATCCAGATCCCATCAGGAGTGATATACATAGGACATGCTGGAGGGGCACATTCATAACTCAGAGGCTCCCTTCACTGTGGAATATTATCCCAATAGAGGTTAGGCAGAGTCACTCAGTGACTATCTTCAAGAGGGATATTAATGACTGGATGGGACATTGTAGGTTTACCCTGGGTATCAGTTATGTGTCACTGTTAGACAGAGGCACAGTATACTAACCTTGGAAAAGGGCATAGCAAGATAGATTTACAATGCATGGCGAAAGCCACACACATTCTGGCTAGGTTTATAAATGCCCTAGGGCAGATAGCCTAGTATGAACCTATGAACCTATGTATCTTGTTCACCATTGGCCCTATGTGCTGTTAATCACCAATGCAATCTCAATACTATGGTAGCATGTGCAAAAGTCAGATGTCAGTCACCTCTATGGTACAGTTGTGGAATATGTGAGTCATGTAGTAATGTCACAGCTGCCACATGTACACAGTCAACCCTATCCCCTACCCATGGATGTACAACACATGTATGTGATGGAAACACATGGCCAAACTGTGGACTAAGCACTCTGAACCCAGTACTGGCATAACCTGTCAGGTGGCATGAAATACTACAGTGACTGCAATACCAGTCTGATGTGGACCTACACTGACAGCAATACAAGCACAGAAACACACCGGGCCATTCGTGGAGCCTAAGGATAGCATCCTGCCTGAGTGGCAGACACCTCTGCAGCTGGCACACAGGCATACGTTAGGCCTGAACACAGCACGCATAACACATAGCACACAAATCCTGTGTGCCAAACAAGCACAGTCTGTACAGCTATACAACACTACTGCTGCAGTTGTGTTAGGTACTTTTATTGTCCAGTACAGTGAGGTCATGCTCACCAGGCTGGACAAGGTGAAGGTCACAGTGATATGATCATGGGGCACTATGGTCCACCACATAACAGACGCATACAGGTCAGTCAGATGCATGCACACATATGACTCCGTCATTGTCCATGCCACTACAGCTGATGTGTGATGTCCCTCACTGGGATACATGATAGGGAACATGGAAGGGCTCACTGAGCATGTGGCACAGGCTGGTAGAACCCTGACCTTGGTTGGCATCATACCCTCACCAGGAATGCTGACATATTACTGAATGCTAATGAATTACTGTAGCTACAACACCCTAGCTGACAGGTTTGTAGCATGCGGTCACTGCATTGCTATGGAACAACTTCTTACCACTCCCACAACAGGTGAAAACATGCAGCACCTGTTCATCAACAACATGTAGACTATATGCCCCAGACCAGGTGTGTATCCCTCACTACTAGGTTGATAGCATCTACATCTCACACTGTATATACACATCCCACATGCAGCACCTGCACAGAAGACCACAGTCATAATGTTACCCAGTGCAAATACCATGTATTCACATGTGGCAGGCATCACACATGGTAACTATTGAAGGTCACAGGTACATATGTGTATTTGGCACACACATACATCATGTGTGCAGTACCATAACTGGTTTAATTGATGTCATGCATTAGTGTGAGAAACAACCCGCACACATGGGCATTCTGTGTGAGCAGAACACACGTGACATGTCTGGAATCAAAAGCCATAAATAATTGTGATATCGTTTAGAAAGGGGTATGTGCATCCTGTAGTGTGTTTTCCCAGTTGCCAAAAGGGATGTTCCTTTCACATACACTTGCTGGACTCAAACCCCTATCTAACTATGTTATGAAACTAAAGATGGATGCATTAGCAGAGCACGCTATTCGCATTACTGGGAGATTTCTTTTCTCCTGATTTACTTATAGGGTGCTGACATCATCAGTGTTTAGAAAGGGGAATGGGCATCCTGTGGTGTGTTTCCACAGTTTCCAAAAGGGACGTTCCTTTCATACACACTTACACCCCTTCACACACACTTGCTGGTTTCAAACCCCTACCTAACTACGTTATGACACTATAGACGGACGCATTAGCAGAGCACGCTATTCGCATTACTGGGCAATTTCTTTTCTCCTGATTTATTTATAGGGTGCTGACATCATCAGTGTTTAGAAAGGGGAATGAGCATCCTGTGGTGTGTTTCCACAGTTGCCAAAAGGGATGTTTTTTTCATACACACTTACCCCTTTACACACACTTGCCAGTTCCAAACCCCTACCTAACTATGTTATGACACCAGAAACGGACACATTAGCAGAGCACGCTATTTGGATTACTGGGAGATTTTTTTTCTCCTGATTTACTTATAGGGTGCTGACATCATCAGTGTTTAGAAAGGGGAATGAGCATCCTGTGGTATGTTTTCACAGTTGCCAAAAGGGATGTTACTTTCATACACACTTACACCCCTTCATACACACTTGCTGGTTTCAAACCCCTACCTAATTATGTTATGACACTAAAGACGGAAGCATTAGCAGAGTGCGCTATTCGGATTACTGGGAGATTTCTTTTCTCCTGATTTACTTATGGGGTGCTGACATCATCAGTGTTTAGAAAGGGGAATGAGCATCCTGTGGTGTGTTTCCACAGTTGCCAAAAGGGATGTTCCTTTCATACACACTTACACCCCTTCACACACACTTGCTGGTTTCAAACCCCTACCTAATTATGTTATGACACTAGAGACGGACACATTAGCAGAGCGCGCTATTCAGATTACTGGGAGATTTCTTTTCTCCTGATTTACTTATAGGGTGCTGACATCATCAGTGTTTAGAAAGGGGAATGGGCATCCTGTGGTGTGTTTCCACAGTTGCCAAAAGGGGTTTTCTTTCATACACACTTACCCCCTTCATACACACTTGCCAGATTCAAGCCCCTATCTAACTATGTTATGACACTAGAGACAGATGCATTAGCGGAGCGCGCTATTCAGATCACTGGGAGATTCCTTTTCTCCTGATTTACTTACAGGGTGCTGACATCATCGGTGTTTAGAAAGGGAATGAGCATCCTGTGGTCTGTTTTCACAGTTGCTAAGAGGAACATTTCCCTCACACAGACTTGCACACAGACCAACCACAATCACCCACCCACACACACTCTGGATAAGCTGTCATTCCCTAGGGCAAACAGCCTAGTGTTGACCTCTACACCCATATGTTTACCTGTCAGATGCACATTATTTGGTGCTGATGGAAGTGTTTGCAGGTCTTTATTGCCATAACAGTTCCTGTTTGTATGAACAACTTGTGTATCTGTGGACAATGTTTGCATATGGGGTAAATCCACTATATCATGTATGTCTCTGTAGTCATTTAAGTGTGAGCACTGGTCAGATTGCTATAATGTTGTTGGTTACTGGAATAACACGTACATATACCAGATATATGTGGCAAAATGCTAAAGTGATATTTGCACTAAGTGTGTGAGCATGCCCAGTTCAGCCTTCCCATGGCATGTTGTGTGAAAGATGTCCCATTTATCAAAGTGTGTGAGCATGCCCAGTGTGAAATTTCCATATGTTGAACTCTGCAGCCCATCACATTTGTGGATGAGTGTGAACTTCAACAAATATCTCCAGTTTATGGTTGTGTGTTCTGTGCCATGTTGTGTAGTTACTGTCCAAATGCTTTTTGTGTGAACACAACAGGGATTATATTGTGTCTGCAGGTTTTGCATGGGATACTTTGCATACAATTGTCAACATCCGTTCATACTGACCTAACACTGTAGTACTGTATAGTGTAGTGGTTCAGTACTTTCACTGTGGTGGGCGGTATCCTGGTCTTTAGTCCTATCACTGCTTTACATGTCCATAGTGAGCACAATGGCCTGGTTAGGGTCCAGTTGTGCACATCTGCACAAAGGCGGTGCCTCTACGGACCCTGGTAATTACCGCCCCATAAGCTGAACAAGTCTAGTCTGCAAAGCTATGGAGAGGATCATAATGGAGCTCATAAACAAAGATATAGGGGACATGCAGACATTGGACCCGTCCCAGTTTGGCTTTGTCAAGGGCAGATCATGCCTTCTGGACTTGGTCGACTTCTTCAAAACAGTCACTAAGGCCAATGATGAGGGGAAGGCAGTCCATACAGCCTACCTTGACCTTGCAAAGGCTTTCAACACAATACCCCACTCGGGTATTGTAGAAAAACCTACCAACCTAAATGTAAACCCATATGTCACAAGATGGGTTGCAAACTGGCTTAAGGACAGGACCCACAGGGTTAGAGTTGCTGGCGCTATGTCAGACTCCAAGCCGGTCACAAGTGGTGTCCCACAGGGCTCGGTCCTTGGCCCCCTATTGTTCAGCATCTACTTCTCAGAAGTGCAGGCCAACATGGGAGGACTTTGGCTGACTAAGTTTGCAGATGACTGCGAACTGGGCGCCATAGTGGACAGTGCATCAGACACGGATATCCTTCAGAAGGGACTCACGGAAACTGATAGCTGGTGCCAGAGCTATGGCCTGAAGTTAAATGCCAAAACATGTATAGTCATACCCTTCAGGAAAAGCAAGGTAACCCCAACCTACCATATAGGTGGCAATCCTCTAAGCACAGAGGAGGTTATCATGGACCTGGGGACCCAGGTTGACAGTGGCCTTTCTTCTGACACTCATGTTGCTAAAGTGGTTAGAAAGACCTTCTACATTGCCCACCTGATCATGAAGGGATTCACATCCAGATCTAGTGAGGTCATTGTTCCCCTGTACTCTTCATGTATCAGACCAATGATAGAGTACAATGCCCCATTCAGGTTGTATCTCACCCGACATCTGCAGCAATTGGAGAGACCCCAGATGTCCCCCACCAAAAGGATAAGGGGACTCCAACATCTGTCATATGCTGCCAGATTGAAGACACTCCAGCTCTATTCAGTCGCATGCCGTCTGCTCAGAGGTGACATGTGTCTGACATGCAAGGCCATGTCCAACCAGGGATTAATGGACATGCTCCACCTCAAAATCTTCAAATCCACCAGAACCACTGGGGCAAGTGACTTAAACCTTAGCAGGGATATACGTAGGACATGCTGGAGGGATAGATTTATCACTCAGACTCCCTATGCTGTGGACTACAATCCTTGTCCATGTGAGGCAGAGCACCTCGCTGGCTCTGTTCAAGAGGAATCTTGACCTGTGGATGTGAGATCATAGGTTTACCCCGGGAATCGTCTCTGTGTCACTGCTGGACAGAGGCACAACAAACTAATGGGCACAGTATTGTTTCCATGTAAGGGGTGGCATAAGCCACAAAAAACTGGGCTGGGCTTATAACTGCCTTAGGGCAGATAGCCTAGTATAAACCTATGAACCTATGCACCTATCTGACCATGTTGCATTCTGTTCAGATATGAACTACTTACAACAGCCTCATCCAACATCAGTAGTGTATTCCACAACATAGGTGTACATTGGCAGACACTGCTGATGTGCCCTAGGCCATTTCTAATGCTAGTCAGAGAGTGTGTTTGTCCTTTGACACATTGTAAGTGTGGTTTACCATGACATATGTCTTGTTTAGTATACTGTGCCTCTGTCTACCCGTGACATAACAGTGATACCCAGGGTAAACCTAACATCTCCCATCCACTCATTAGGATTCCTGTTGAAGAGAATCTACGAGTGACTCTATGGATAACCTGTACTGGTAGTTTACTCATGCGTGGGGGTGGCTTCTGTGTTATGGATGATGCAGTACAGCTTGTCCTATGTATGTCAGTGCTGGGGTTCAGGTCCCTCATGTGCATAGCTCACTGCCATTCAGATTGTACAAGGTGCAGCATGTTCATTGATTCCAGCTTGGACATGGCTTTCTACATAAGGCACAGCTTGCGTCTGGGTGGCCAGCATGG
Organism: Protopterus annectens; assembly: GCF_019279795.1. Taxonomy (NCBI): domain Eukaryota; kingdom Metazoa; phylum Chordata; order Ceratodontiformes; family Protopteridae; genus Protopterus; species Protopterus annectens. Next base: position 1,303,733,176 of record NC_056743.1, on the reverse strand, counting down.
TGGTGTGTGCAGTTGCACTCTGTTTAATCAGGCAACACATTACGTCTGTTCAAGCTCTTTGATACTCCTGGTGAGGTACTGTTGTGGACTTTACAGTTGATGGAGGTGTCTGCTGAGGTACACCCCACAGGGGCTGTTGTGGTCAATTGTAACGCTGATGAAGGATAACTGCAGAACCACAATGACCTCCCCTTATCTAGATGTCATAACCTTCATGATTAGGTTGGTATATGGATTGTTTCTGTTAACACTACAGCCACATGTTTGTCCAATGCAGGATATCTATCACCTTCTGTACCCAGATCTGTCATTACATGTTAAGTATGTAATGGGTTAACACCTATGTGGTAATTGGTGGTCACTTACTGTATATCCACAGAGGTTGACTATACAGTTTTCTCCGTTTAGCATGCTGACATGGCTATGGCACCAGTTGTCTGTTTCTATGTGGCCCTTTTGTGGGATGCTTGTGTCAGCTGGAGTGTCAGATATGTTAGGCGGTTTGTAGCCCTCTGCAAACATGTTCAGGCACAGTCCTTACATGTTGGCCTCTACCTATGGGGCATATATACCAGACGGGGAAGGTCCCAGGACCAAGCTTTGTGGGATACCTGTTATATGTGGTTTGTAGTCTGACATGGCTGCAGCATGTCTGACCATGTCAGTTCTGTTGTTGGTCTGGTTTGCAACCCCTCTAGTGACATTGGGGTGTATATATCAGCTGGTAAGCATATCTATATTGAACACGTGGGGTATTGTATGGAAGGCTTTGCAGGGTCCAGCTACACTGTGTGGAACACATTGCCCTCATCAGTGACCTCAATTACTGTTTCAACTGAGTCACACATGTTTAGGGGCGGGGTCTGCACTTAATATACCCACACTGGGTAGGGCCGGGTGTCAATAGATCCCCAATATTGTTATGTCCGCCGTACATGCTGATCCTTTCCATAGCTGCGCAGACCAAGCTTCTCAGGAGTCTGGGGTGGTTGTTTTTAGTATCCATTCAGGCAACACCTTTCTTGAGAACGACCACTGTTGTTGTACACTGCTCTTTGGGTACATATCCTGTGTTAAGGCTGACATAATGTCAGGGAGGCAGCAGTCTGCTAGGAAAGATATTTTGCATTATGAGGGGGGGGGGGTTTGCACTGCACCTGTCAGGATGTATGTTGGCAATACGTGTGTGTGTGTTTGGTATGTTGTTTGTAATATTTGTGTGATCCGGAGCATATCTGGGAATTCACAACACGCTTACTACCATCAGTTGCAGCAGCCTTGGGGTTATCCTTAGTGTCCTGTACAATTTGTATCATAATAGGTTCATAGGTTCATACTAGGCTATCCACCCTAGGGCATTTGTAAGCCTAGCCACAGTGTGTGTGGTTTTTGCCACCCCTTGCTATCTGAATATTATGGCCATTTATGATTTACTTAGCTGTGCCTCTGTCTGGACATGACACAGTAAAGACCCCAGTGTACATCTACAATTATCCATCCATTTTGCTAACTTCCTGTTGAAGAGTGTCAGTGAGGGGCTCTACCTAACATGTAGTGGTATTCTGTTCCAGGGTGTGGAGAGACTCAGGGTTAGGTATCTGTCCCTTCAGCACATCCTATTTGATTATGTGTTGAGGCTGACATCTCTGACTCACACAGCTCTGATGGCTTTGAGTTTTCTGGGGTGGAGCATGTCCATTACTTCTGTGTTGGACATGGACTTGTACAACAGACATACAATGCCTCTGTGTAGGCAGTATGTGACTGCATTCAGCTGTGGTGTCTACAGCCAGGCAGCATATGAGATATATTTGAGACCCTTTCTGACTCTTGCTGAGGTACCTTTGAGGTCTTTCTAACTGCTGCAGGTGCCAGGTAATGTACATCCCAAATGAGGCATTGTACTACAATATGGTCTGATAGGGGAACAGTATGGGGCACAATGACCTTTGTTGACATAGATGTGAATCCTTTCATGATACAGTGTCCAATATAGACAGTCTTCCTAGACAAATTGGCGATGTGACTGTCACATAACAGGTGACTGTCCACTTGTGTCACTAGGTCCCTGATTACTCCTTCCACACATAATGGTTTACCACCTATGTGGTAATTTGTGTGTACCTTGTCTTGTATTTGGTGGTACATTCATACTGTCCACTGTCTTCAGGACAGTGGGGTGGGGTTCCTGTGTGTGAGGGTGTGGTCTGTAGCATGCTACAGACTGTACAGCAGTCTTGCCTACGGTTAGTTGCACATGGGTGGACTGCAATGACATAAGCATTGTCAGTTAACTGGACGTATGGGTGTCTGTGCTGAATATGGATACTCACCCTCCTTTTATGTTTTGTTCCAGGTTTTGTGGCCATAACACATGATATGTGGTATTACCTGGTAGTGCTGGTGTGCTGTCACGAGGCTTGCAGCAGGTTTCTATCACTGGACAGACATCAATGTTCTCCATACTGGGGAGGGCCTCAGAAGCATGCATATTGAGGTTTACACATCTGGCATTGATCAGCATTACCCTTCTGTTTCTTTCCAGTTTTGTTTTCTATGGTGGTGGGTTGTTCTTTTCAGCCTTGCCTATGGAAGGATCTCTGTAGGTTGCAAAAGCCTTAGGCAATATCCAGACGCTCATGGGTGAGAGGTGCAAGCCATCCCTGGAACAGCAGCATGTCTCACTATGGAGTCACCTATTACAACTGTATCAGGCATGTTGTTTCTCCTTCTGTCCTGTGACTGTTTGGCACACCAGCTTTGTGTACTATGTGTTACATGTGCTATGTCTGGAGGTTGTTTTATTGGGTGTCTGCTTTGGAGGCTTGTGTTGGTGTTGTGTGTTCGTAATTAGGGCCTCTGGGAATGTTTTTGTGTTTATGTGTTTGGTTTACAGTCGTTGTAGGTCTATGTGGGACTGGGTTTGTGGTGTATGTGGTTACCTTGTCCTCCTGACTAGTTTTGACAGTACTACTTTGGGGGTGCTCAGGCTCTGGTTTGGCTACCTGGTTGCATCTGTCACATACATTTGTATTTATTGGGGTGAGTTGTTGTTGTGTGTGTACTTGGGACAGGTGTCACATTGCCACTGGATTCACAGATTCTACTTGTTTTGCCTGGCCTTAGTGGATTGTATGTGTGGACACATTTTATTGCCATACTAGTGATCACTGATTACTTCACTTTTCATGTTTGATCTATCATGTGGTAGCTTCCTCATTCTCTTCAATGGTTTAGTACTTGCTGGAGTCCAGCATGCCAGATGCCTGGGTGTATGGCATTGTGTCTTGTTGTTTGTGATTGCAGACTAAAAGCACTCTTGGCTGTGTTCATGGTATGCCTGTATAACATGTTCTGCAGTGTGTCCCATATTCTGGACCTGCACAGGGCATTTCATGGATTCCACATTGGTTTGTAGGGGTGCAAGCTATGCTTTATACATGTGTTTCACTGTGGTAATTTGGCCAGGGACTGGGGTCAGGATGTGTAACTACAGTGTGATTACTCTATGGTCTGGTCTTACCAGTAAGGGATACACGTCTCATCTTGACATCCAGTACACGTATTTCTGATTATCACATCCAGTATGCTTACCCCTCTTGTGGAAGTGTTACATTTTGCATGTCCAGTTTGTTTGATGGATTCTGGGAAATTGTCTACACTTGTGTCAGTGCTAGTATAATACAAAGAATATAGCGACAAACATCTCAGAAGCTGACTTCACACGTCTTCAGACTGAGATGGTATCCTTTAAGCCCACTGGGCCAGTGGAAACCACAACACACAATGGTGACTCCTTCACAGATGCTTTCTACAGACATCTCCGAGAAAGCATGGACCATGCAATCACAAATAAAACCAAGACCCTCTCCACCAAGGGAAAGTGGCCTGTCTGGTGTACCCCAGCCATAAACAAACTGTATAACAGATGACGGATACTAATGCAAGACAGAGCTACATCTCCTACAGGGAAGGCAGCTGTGATCAGCACTAGTAAAAAGCTACATTCTCTCATACAGACATCCAAGGTCAACTTGGAGACATAAATCACCAAAGACAATGGAGATAACCATACTGCCTTCTTCAGCTATGTCAGAAACCTGGGTGGGAACCCTCAGATATGCTCAGAGTTGGTACACAACAACATATATTTCAGTGACCTGACAGATATTGGCAACATTCTGGCAGACAGGTTCAGTGCAACTTTCCCCCTCCCTCACCCCCAAAGGAAGATAGTTATCACAGCTGAATGTAACCTCACTGTCATCTCAGATGTCCATGTGAGAGCCACACTCAGCAAAGAGAAGAACACAGCATCAATGAGACCTGATGGTATCCCCAGTTGTGCTATGTGAACTCCAGAAGGAGCTAAACCCGTATATACAAATGCTATTTAACCTTAGCCTTGCTACAGGATATGTACCTGAACAGTGGCGTACAGCAACAGTGGTCCCACTCCACAAAGAATATGCCTCCACAGACCCTGGCAACTACCACCACACAAACTTAACCAGCCTTGTCTGCAAAGCTATGGAAAGAGTCATTATGGAGCTCTCAAACAGAGACATTGGTGACCTACAGACCCTTGATCCCACCCAGTTCAGCTTTGTACAGGGCAGATCCTGCCTTTTGCACCTAATTGACTATTCTGAAACTGTCAGTAGGGCCATTGATGAGGGCTACGTGGTTCACACAGCCTACTTGCACTTGGCCAAGGCCTTTGACACAATACCCCACTCAGGCATCATAGACAAGCTCAACAGCTGAAATATAAAACCATATGTCACAGGATAGGTTGCAAAATGGCTAGGAAACTGAACCCATAAAGTGGATATTGCAGGTGCCTTGTCAGATTCAAAGCCAGTCACAAGTGGTGTCCCACAAGGATCTGTCCTGGGACCCCTCTTATTTGGCATTTACTTTTCAAATGTGAAAGCAAACATGGGAGGGTTGTGGCTGACAAAGTTTGCAGATGACTGCAACCTAGGCACCATAGTGAATACATCAGCTGGCACACACATCCTAAAGACTGCCGTCACACAGACAGATAGCTGGTGCTGGAATCATGGCCTGAAACTGAATGCAACTGATGTGTAGTCATCCCCTTTGGGAGGAACACAGTACCCACAAATCAATACATAGACAGCAACCCACTGAGCACAGAAAACAAATCAGACACCTGGGGACACATGTAGATAGTGACGTCTCATTTGACACCCATGTTGCCAAGGTGGTTAGACAGACTTTCTATCTTGCCCACCTTATCATGACGGGTTTTACATCCAGATCAAAGGAGGTCATTGTACCACTATACTTCTCCCTTATCAGGCCCATGATTGAATACAAAGCCCCATTTGGTATGTACCTCACCCAGCACTTGCAACAACTGGGAAGACCCCAAAAGTACCTTACCAAGAGGATCACGGGTCTACAACACATGTCATATGCTTCCGGACTAAAGGAAATCCAGCTTTATTCAGTAGCATACCGCCTACTTACAGGTGACCTATGCCTGACATACAAGACCATGTCCAATCAGGATTTGGTGGACATGCTCCACTGCAAGCAATCCAAATCCACCAGAGCCACAAGAGCTACAGATTTGAACCTCAGCACATACATGTATAGGGCATGCTGGATGGACAGAGTCATAACTCAGAGGCTTCTCACACTCTAGCAAAGAATCCCAGTTCATGTTAGACAGAGTCCCTCACTGACTCTCTTCAAGAGAATTCTGGACAACTGGATGTGAGATTGTAGGTTTACCCCAGGGGTCCTCCCTGTGTCACTACTAGACAGAGGCACAGTCATGTTATTCGATTATGTAAGGGGTTCATAATGTGTCACTACTATGTCAGAGGCACAATATTCGGAATCTATTCTGTACACTTATTACCACTATAATGGGTGGCAATAGCCACATCACTATGGCTAGGCTTATGAATGCAGTAGGGCAGATAGCCTAGTAGTTAACTATAAAGCTATGGTGTATGTGTAGGTATTTTCAGTCAAGCAATATACTGTGGTTTGGGGGGGCTTGATATCTTCCTGTATTCCAACATAGGCCTGGTGCAGTTCCTGCTATTAGGACAGTGGTCTGCAGCAAGCTATATAGTAGTAGGCAGTTTTAGCCATTGGTATTTGACCATGGCTAATCCGTGCTGCTTCTTGTTGTGGTGCCAACATGGGGGTGTGGTTATCCATGACATTTATTGCTAGTCACCCTCATTTTGTAGCTTGTTACATGTTTTTGCAGCTGTACATCACTGCATGGGGTGTGACCTGGTAGTGTTAGGGTGCTGATGTGGGTTTTGACCCTTTTTTCTATTGCAGCACTGATATCTACATTCTCTATACTGTGTGCGTTTACACTGCACACATCTTGCTGTTTATACTTCTGGCATTGGGTAGCATTACATCTAGGTTCCTATCCCTTGTGGTACCTATGCAGGTGGGTTTGCGTTTTTGTGTTTTATGATTGGTGAGGGTGGCTGTTAGTCAGGGTCCTCAGGTGTGCATATGGTACATGGTGTTACATTACTTAACACATGGCATTCATGCCTCAGGTGGTGCTGCAGGGCTGCCTCTGTCGGATGCACATACTACACTCCCTGTACATGTTTGGAAGCAGGTTGTGTCATGTTAGGCATCCCTGTTACTATGTGAGTGTGTCGGAGGGGGTATCAGTCCCAGTGTTCCTACTGAGCCAGTGTATGTGCTATGCGTTGCCTCTTTGCCAAGGCCAGGGCATACTGGGCATGCCTCCTTCTGCCTACTGGGGCAAGGTCAGGTTGTTCCTCCTCCGAGTCACCCTCTGCCTGTGGTGGCCTTGGCAATGGTGGGGATATGTTTGGGTATTGTGGCTTGAGTAATGTTCACAGTCTATGTTTGGGTAGTTGACGTCACCCAGTATGATGGTGTTTGCAGAGAAATCTATACTCTCCTGTGTCGTCATGAAGGCTGTGTGGGATTCCTGAGTTTGAGAGGGTGATGTAAGAGCTCCTCTGTGTCTCTTTCCATGTGGTCCAGGGAGGTACGTCTCAGGTTGTTCACACCAGCATGGACAATGACTGCCTCATACTTGTACTTGCTGTGGAGTGACCTGAGTGCTTGTGTTATGTGGCACATTCTATGACCCGACAGGTTGCTAAATGTGACCCTCACCTTGCTCAGTCTGGAGGGCGGGTCGTCAGTGTGTCTGACTATGGCATCACCTATTATAGGTTTGTCACACATTGTGTTTGGCCTTATGGGCTGTGCCTGTTATGAACACTGACATTGTGAGGTCTGTGTTGCTTGAGATATGTGTTCATGTGGGATGCAGCGTGTCTGGCCATGTCATTTCTGTCCGTGGTCTGGTAAGTATCACCTTTGGTGACATAGGTATTCATATGTCAGCTGGTGAGCATTTGCAGTGTTACCTACTGATAGTGGTAAGCTTGTTTGTTGTACAATGGACTACATGCAGTTTTGCTTACAGTAGCTATGTTTGCATGCATGTGTCCTTGCAGTTACCCTGGAATACTGATCCGACCTGCCATGCAGAGTTACACAGCTTCTGTGGACTGCTAGTGACATCTGCATAGCTTACTATATGGATGTTCATGTCCCACTTGACAGAATGTCACTGTTTCTCCTGTGCACATGTACGTTGCCTGTGACACTTTGCATATGACTTACCTGGCATCTGTCCATGTGAGCAGTCATATATGCCACTGCAGGACTCTAAACCTGATGATGCACACACTCAAAACAGTCCTCAGCATGGGGAACATCACTATCTGTGCAGTAACAGATACCGGATTCAGGGCTACCAACAGCACTCCAGTACTACCAAGTTATACCTCATACCATGCTTTTCAGGCCCAAAACTTGCACAAAACCACAACAGGAGGGGGTGTATTGATATTCATCCAAGATACCAACACCTCCAGGTTGGTGGCAAAGCACCAAACATCAGAGGCTATCCATATGCAGGTAACAATGGGTAAAACTGCCTTCCAGGTTATAGCCTTCTACAGACCACCCTCACAAACACAAGAACAGCACTTGGCCTTCCTGAAAACAGTTAGAAATATGTAGGTCTGTCCATACACCATTATATTGGGTGGATTAAATTACCCAAACATAGACTGGGAGCATGACTGTAGCTCCAACACCCTAGCCCACAGATTACTGGAATGTATATACCAATATGCTATGGAACAACCTGTTACCACTCACACAAGAGGGGAAAACATACTGAACCTGATCATCACCAACATGGGGACTCTATGCTCCAGACCAGAAGTGTATCCCTCACTGGAAAGATCAGACCATAAACTAATCTCACTGGATATTCACATCCCAAGGCCACCCCACCACAGATGAATACAGTCAACAACTCATGTCAAGCATGTTCACACTCCTCATAAATGATGTGGAAACCTGTGAAGCCCCCAGGCCTGTTGAAAATATGGACCAGACTGCAGATACCTGTATAAAGGCATTCTATGGACACATTCAGGAATGCATGGATCATGCAATAATGCATTCCCAAACAAAAGCAAGACCCAATCCTCCAAAGGCAGACGTCCTGTGTGCTGGACACCAGCCATAAACAAACTATACAATAGAAGGATAAAGCTACTACATGATACAACAAACACCCAAAATGTGAAGGCATCACTGATGAGTATTAGAAGAAGACTACAGCCACTCATAAGATTGTCTAAGGCCATCTTTGAGAGAAGATTCCACAAGACACTGCGGATAATCACAAGGCTTTCTGTAGTTATGTTAGGAACCTGGGTGGTAATTCCCAGATATGCTCACAGGTAGTCCATGATGTCACAAGAAATACCAAACACACAGACATTGCCAACATCCTAGTGGATAGGTTCACTGCTACCTTCTCCCCCCCTCCACACCAAAAGGGCAAATATTTCTCCCAGCAGAGTGCTGCCCCCCCTGACATCTCAGATGCTCAGGTAAGAGCTGCCCTCTCCAAAGCAATAGACACTGCATCAATGGGACCAGACAGTGTCCCATGCTGTGTCCTACATGAACCCCAAGAAGAGCTACACCCAGACATAACACTACTGTTCAATCCCAGCCTTACTACACGATATGTGGCCAAAGAGTGGCATACAGCAACAGTGGTCCCTCTACATTTAGGTGGTGCCTTAACGGATCCTGGACACTATCGCCCCATACGTCTGAATAGCTTGGTCTGCAAGGCTATGGCAAGGATCATCATAAACCTCATAAATATAGATATTGGGGGCCTACAGACACTTCATCGTACACAGTTTGGCTTTGTTAATGGCAGATCCTGCCTCTCAGACCTGTTTGATTTCTTTGAAACAGTCACCAAGGCCACTGTCAAGGGGAAGGTGGTCTACACAGCCTACCTGGACCTTGCATAAGCCTTTGATACAATACCCCACTTGTGCATTCTAGGGAAGCTCACCAGTGTACATATTAACCCCTATGTCACTACAGATATTGCACAGTGGCTCAAGGGCAGAACACACATGGTTAGAATTGCTGGAGCCATGTCAACCTCAAAATAAGTTACAAGTGGTGTCCCACAAGGCTCAGCCCTGGGATCTGTCTTGTTCAGTATATATTTATCAGAGGTACAGGCCAACATAGAAGTACTGTGGCTGAGCAATTCGCAGATGACTGCAAACCGGACGCCATAATCAACTCTCCAGCCAACACACGCATCCTCCAAAAGGGCCTCTTAGAAACACACGACTTGTACCACAGCCATGGCCTCAGGCTGAATGCCAAAAAGTGTATGGTCATCCCCTTTGTCAAAAACAAAGTGACCACAAAGTACCACATATGTGTTAATCCACTAAGTGCAGACGAAGGAATTATGGACCTTGGGGTACACAAGTTGATAGCGTTCTCTCATTTGACAACCACATGGCCAAAGTGGTTAGGAAAACATGTAATATGGGCCACATCATCATGAAGGGATTCACATGTAGATCAGGGAGGACATTGTGCCTCTTTACTCATCCCTCATCATGCCCATAATTGACTACAATGCCCTGTCGGCATGCACCTTACCAGATACCTGCAGCAACTGGAAAGACCACAAAAGTACCTCAACAAGAGAATCAAAGGGCTCAAACAGATGCCACATACTGACTGGTTAAAGAATCAGCAGCTCTACTCAGTGGCATACTGCCTCATCATAGGCAATCTGTGCCTGACATATAAAGCCATGTGAAACCCTGACGTAATGGTCATGCTGCACCTCAGAATATCCAGATCCCATCAGGAGTGATATACATAGGACATGCTGGAGGGGCACATTCATAACTCAGAGGCTCCCTTCACTGTGGAATATTATCCCAATAGAGGTTAGGCAGAGTCACTCAGTGACTATCTTCAAGAGGGATATTAATGACTGGATGGGACATTGTAGGTTTACCCTGGGTATCAGTTATGTGTCACTGTTAGACAGAGGCACAGTATACTAACCTTGGAAAAGGGCATAGCAAGATAGATTTACAATGCATGGCGAAAGCCACACACATTCTGGCTAGGTTTATAAATGCCCTAGGGCAGATAGCCTAGTATGAACCTATGAACCTATGTATCTTGTTCACCATTGGCCCTATGTGCTGTTAATCACCAATGCAATCTCAATACTATGGTAGCATGTGCAAAAGTCAGATGTCAGTCACCTCTATGGTACAGTTGTGGAATATGTGAGTCATGTAGTAATGTCACAGCTGCCACATGTACACAGTCAACCCTATCCCCTACCCATGGATGTACAACACATGTATGTGATGGAAACACATGGCCAAACTGTGGACTAAGCACTCTGAACCCAGTACTGGCATAACCTGTCAGGTGGCATGAAATACTACAGTGACTGCAATACCAGTCTGATGTGGACCTACACTGACAGCAATACAAGCACAGAAACACACCGGGCCATTCGTGGAGCCTAAGGATAGCATCCTGCCTGAGTGGCAGACACCTCTGCAGCTGGCACACAGGCATACGTTAGGCCTGAACACAGCACGCATAACACATAGCACACAAATCCTGTGTGCCAAACAAGCACAGTCTGTACAGCTATACAACACTACTGCTGCAGTTGTGTTAGGTACTTTTATTGTCCAGTACAGTGAGGTCATGCTCACCAGGCTGGACAAGGTGAAGGTCACAGTGATATGATCATGGGGCACTATGGTCCACCACATAACAGACGCATACAGGTCAGTCAGATGCATGCACACATATGACTCCGTCATTGTCCATGCCACTACAGCTGATGTGTGATGTCCCTCACTGGGATACATGATAGGGAACATGGAAGGGCTCACTGAGCATGTGGCACAGGCTGGTAGAACCCTGACCTTGGTTGGCATCATACCCTCACCAGGAATGCTGACATATTACTGAATGCTAATGAATTACTGTAGCTACAACACCCTAGCTGACAGGTTTGTAGCATGCGGTCACTGCATTGCTATGGAACAACTTCTTACCACTCCCACAACAGGTGAAAACATGCAGCACCTGTTCATCAACAACATGTAGACTATATGCCCCAGACCAGGTGTGTATCCCTCACTACTAGGTTGATAGCATCTACATCTCACACTGTATATACACATCCCACATGCAGCACCTGCACAGAAGACCACAGTCATAATGTTACCCAGTGCAAATACCATGTATTCACATGTGGCAGGCATCACACATGGTAACTATTGAAGGTCACAGGTACATATGTGTATTTGGCACACACATACATCATGTGTGCAGTACCATAACTGGTTTAATTGATGTCATGCATTAGTGTGAGAAACAACCCGCACACATGGGCATTCTGTGTGAGCAGAACACACGTGACATGTCTGGAATCAAAAGCCATAAATAATTGTGATATCGTTTAGAAAGGGGTATGTGCATCCTGTAGTGTGTTTTCCCAGTTGCCAAAGGGATGTTCCTTTCACATACACTTGCTGGACTCAAACCCCTATCTAACTATGTTATGAAACTAAAGATGGATGCATTAGCAGAGCACGCTATTCGCATTACTGGGAGATTTCTTTTCTCCTGATTTACTTATAGGGTGCTGACATCATCAGTGTTTAGAAAGGGGAATGGGCATCCTGTGGTGTGTTTCCACAGTTTCCAAAAGGGACGTTCCTTTCATACACACTTACACCCCTTCACACACACTTGCTGGTTTCAAACCCCTACCTAACTACGTTATGACACTATAGACGGACGCATTAGCAGAGCACGCTATTCGCATTACTGGGCAATTTCTTTTCTCCTGATTTATTTATAGGGTGCTGACATCATCAGTGTTTAGAAAGGGGAATGAGCATCCTGTGGTGTGTTTCCACAGTTGCCAAAAGGGATGTTTTTTTCATACACACTTACCCCTTTACACACACTTGCCAGTTCCAAACCCCTACCTAACTATGTTATGACACCAGAAACGGACACATTAGCAGAGCACGCTATTTGGATTACTGGGAGATTTTTTTCTCCTGATTTACTTATAGGGTGCTGACATCATCAGTGTTTAGAAAGGGGAATGAGCATCCTGTGGTATGTTTTCACAGTTGCCAAAAGGGATGTTACTTTCATACACACTTACACCCCTTCATACACACTTGCTGGTTTCAAACCCCTACCTAATTATGTTATGACACTAAAGGCGGAAGCATTAGCAGAGTGCGCTATTCGGATTACTGGGAGATTTCTTTTCTCCTGATTTACTTATGGGGTGCTGACATCATCAGTGTTTAGAAAGGGGAATGAGCATCCTGTGGTGTGTTTCCACAGTTGCCAAAAGGGATGTTCCTTTCATACACACTTACACCCCTTCACACACACTTGCTGGTTTCAAACCCCTACCTAATTATGTTATGACACTAGAGACGGACACATTAGCAGAGCGCGCTATTCAGATTACTGGGAGATTTCTTTTCTCCTGATTTACTTATAGGGTGCTGACATCATCAGTGTTTAGAAAGGGGAATGGGCATCCTGTGGTGTGTTTCCACAGTTGCCAAAAGGGGTTTTCTTTCATACACACTTACCCCCCTTCATACACACTTGCCAGATTCAAGCCCCTATCTAACTATGTTATGACACTAGAGACAGATGCATTAGCGGAGCGCGCTATTCAGATCACTGGGAGATTCCTTTTCTCCTGATTTACTTACAGGGTGCTGACATCATCGGTGTTTAGAAAGGGGAATGAGCATCCTGTGGTCTGTTTTCACAGTTGCTAAGAGGAACATTTCCCTCACACAGACTTGCACACAGACCAACCACAATCACCCACCCACACACACTCTGGATAAGCTGTCATTCCCTAGGGCAAACAGCCTAGTGTTGACCTCTACACCCATATGTTTACCTGTCAGATGCACATTATTTGGTGCTGATGGAAGTGTTTGCAGGTCTTTATTGCCATAACAGTTCCTGTTTGTATGAACAACTTGTGTATCTGTGGACAATGTTTGCATATGGGGTAAATCCACTATATCATGTATGTCTCTGTAGTCATTTAAGTGTGAGCACTGGTCAGATTGCTATAATGTTGTTGGTTACTGGAATAACATTACATATACCAGATATATGTGGCAAAATGCTAAAGTGATATTTGCACTAAGTGTGTGAGCATGCCCAGTTCAGCCTTCCCATGGCATGTTGTGTGAAAGATGTCCCATTTATCAAAGTGTGTGAGCATGCCCAGTGTGAAATTTCCATATGTTGAACTCTGCAGCCCATCACATTTGTGGATGAGTGTGAACTTCAACAAATATCTCCAGTTTATGGTTGTGTGTTCTGTGCCATGTTGTGTAGTTACTGTCCAAATGCTTTTTGTGTGAACACAACAGGGATTATATTGTGTCTGCAGGTTTTGCATGGGATACTTTGCATACAATTGTCAACATCCGTTCATACTGACCTAACACTGTAGTACTGTATAGTGTAGTGGTTCAGTACTTTCACTGTGGTGGGCGGTATCCTGGTCTTTAGTCCTATCACTGCTTTACATGTCCATAGTGAGCACAATGGCCTGGTTAGGGTCCAGTTGTGCACATCTGCACAAAGCGGTGCCTCTCACGGACCCTGGTAATTACCCGCCCATAAGCTGAACAAGTCTAGTCTGCAAAGCTATGGAGAGGATCATAATGGAGCTCATAAACAAAGATATAGGGGACATGCAGACATTGGACCCGTCCCAGTTTGGCTTTGTCAAGGGCAGATCATGCCTTCTGGACTTGGTCGACTTCTTCAAAACAGTCACTAAGGCCAATGATGAGGGGAAGGCAGTCCATACAGCCTACCTTGACCTTGCAAAGGCTTACAACACAATACCCCACTCGGGTATTGTAGAAAAACCTACCAACCTAAATGTAAACCCATATGTCACAAGATGGGTTGCAAACTGGCTTAAGGACAGGACCCACAGGGTTAGAGTTGCTGGCGCTATGTCAGACTCCAAGCCGGTCACAAGTGGTGTCCCACAGGGCTCGGTCCTTGGCCCCCTATTGTTCAGCATCTACTTCTCAGAAGTGCAGGCCAACATGGGAGGACTTTGGCTGACTAAGTTTGCAGATGACTGCGAACTGGGCGCCATAGTGGACAGTGCATCAGACACAGATATCCTTCAGAAGGGACTCACGGAAACTGATAGCTGGTGCCAGAGCTATGGCCTGAAGTTAAATGCCAAAACATGTATAGTCATACCCTTCAGGAAAAGCAAGGTAACCCCAACCTACCATATAGGTGGCAATCCTCTAAGCACAGAGGAGGTTATCATGGACCTGGGGACCCAGGTTGACAGTGGCCTTTCTTCTGACACTCATGTTGCTAAAGTGGTTAGAAAGACCTTCTACATTGCCCACCTGATCATGAAGGGATTCACATCCAGATCTAGTGAGGTCATTGTTCCCCTGTACTCTTCATGTATCAGACCAATGATAGAGTACAATGCCCCATTCAGGTTGTATCTCACCCGACATCTGCAGCAATTGGAGAGACCCCAGATGTCCCCCACCAAAAGGATAAGGGGACTCCAACATCTGTCATATGCTGCCAGATTGAAGACACTCCAGCTCTATTCAGTCGCATGCCGTCTGCTCAGAGGTGACATGTGTCTGACATGCAAGGCCATGTCCAACCAGGGATTAATGGACATGCTCCACCTCAAAATCTTCAAATCCACCAGAACCACTGGGGCAAGTGACTTAAACCTTAGCAGGGATATACGTAGGACATGCTGGAGGGATAGATTTATCACTCAGACTCCCTATGCTGTGGACTACAATCCTTGTCCATGTGAGGCAGAGCACCTCGCTGGCTCTGTTCAAGAGGAATCTTGACCTGTGGATGTGAGATCATAGGTTTACCCCGGGAATCGTCTCTGTGTCACTGCTGGACAGAGGCACAACAAACTAATGGGCACAGTATTGTTTCCATGTAAGGGGTGGCATAAGCCACAAAAAACTGGGCTGGGCTTATAACTGCCTTAGGGCAGATAGCCTAGTATAAACCTATGAACCTATGCACCTATCTGACCATGTTGCATTCTGTTCAGATATGAACTACTTACAACAGCCTCATCCAACATCAGTAGTGTATTCCACAACATAGGTGTACATTGGCAGACACTGCTGATGTGCCCTAGACCATTTCTAATGCTAGTCAGAGAGTGTGTTTGTCCTTTGACACATTGTAAGTGTGGTTTACCATGACATATGTCTTGTTTAGTATACTGTGCCTCTGTCTACCCGTGACATAACAGTGATACCCAGGGTAAACCTAACATCTCCCATCCACTCATTAGGATTCCTGTTGAAGAGAATCTACGAGTGACTCTATGGATAACCTGTACTGGTAGTTTACTCATGCGTGGGGGTGGCTTCTGTGTTATGGATGATGCAGTACAGCTTGTCCTATGTATGTCAGTGCTGGGGTTCAGGTCCCTCATGTGCATAGCTCACTGCCATTCAGATTGTACAAGGTGCAGCATGTTCATTGATTCCAGCTTGGACATGGCTTTCTACATAAGGCACAGCTTGCATCTGGGTGGCCAGCATGGCGGTGTGTGCAGTTGCACTCTGTTTAATCAGGCAACACATTACGTCTGTTCAAGCTCTTTGATACTCCTGGTGAGGTACTGTTGTGGACTTTACAGTTGATGGAGGTGTCTGCTGAGGTACACCCCACAGGGGCTGTTGTGGTCAATTGTAACGCTGATGAAGGATAACTGCAGAACCACAATGACCTCCCCTTATCTAGATGTCATAACCTTCATGATTAGGTTGGTATATGGATTGTTTCTGTTAACACTACAGCCACATGTTTGTCCAATGCAGGATATCTATCACCTTCTGTACCCAGATCTGTCATTACATGTTAAGTATGTAATGGGTTAACACCTATGTGGTAATTGGTGGTCACTTACTGTATATCCACAGAGGTTGACTATACAGTTTTCTCCGTTTAGCATGCTGACATGGCTATGGCACCAGTTGTCTGTTTCTATGTGGCCCTTTTGTGGGATGCTTATGTCAGCTGGAGTGTCAGATATGTTAGGCGGTTTGTAGCCCTCTGCAAACATGTTCAGGCACAGTCCTTACATGTTGGCCTCTACCTATGGGGCATATATACCAGACGGGGAAGGTCCCAGGACCAAGCTTTGTGGGATACCTGTTATATGTGGTTTGTAGTCTGACATGGCTGCAGCATGTCTGACCATGTCAGTTCTGTTGTTGGTCTGGTTTGCAACCCCTCTAGTGACATTGGGGTGTATATATCAGCTGGTGAGCATATCTATATTGAACACGTGGGGTATTGTATGGAAGGCTTTGCAGGGTCCAGCTACACTGTGTGGAACACATTGCCCTCATCAGTGACCTCAATTACTGTTTCAACTGAGTCACACATGTTTAGGGGCGGGGTCTGCACTTAATATACCCACACTGGGTAGGGCCGGGTGTCAATAGATCCCCAATATTGTTATGTCCGCCGTACATGCTGATCCTTTCCATAGCTGAGCAGACCAAGCTTCTCAGGAGTCTGGGGTGGTTGTTTTTAGTATCCATTCAGGCAACACCTTTCTTGAGAACGACCACTGTTGTTGTACACTGCTCTTTGGGTACATATCCTGTGTTAAGGCTGACATAATGTCAGGGAGGCAGCAGTCTGCTAGGAAAGATATTTTGCATTATGAGGGGGGGGGGGTTTGCACTGCACCTGTCAGGATGTATGTTGGCAATACGTGTGTGTGTTTGGTATGTTGTTTGTAATATTTGTGTGATCCGGAGCATATCTGGGAATTCACAACACGCTTACTACCATCAGTTGCAGCAGCCTTGGGGTTATCCTTAGTGTCCTGTACAATTTGTATCATAATAGGTTCATAGGTTCATACTAGGCTATCCACCCTAGGGCATTTGTAAGCCTAGCCACAGTGTGTGTGGTTTTTGCCACCCCTTGCTATCTGAATATTATGGCCATTTATGATTTACTTAGCTGTGCCTCTGTCTGGACATGACACAGTAAAGACCCCAGTGTACATCTACAATTATCCATCCATTTTGCTAACTTCCTGTTGAAGAGTGTCAGTGAGGGGCTCTACCTAACATGTAGTGGTATTCTGTTCCAGGGTGTGGAGAGACTCAGGGTTAGGTATCTGTCCCTTCAGCACATCCTATTTGATTATGTGTTGAGGCTGACATCTCTGACTCACACAGCTCTGATGGCTTTGAGTTTTCTGGGGTGGAGCATGTCCATTACTTCTGTGTTGGACATGGACTTGTACAACAGACATACAATGCCTCTGTGTAGGCAGTATGTGACTGCATTCAGCTGTGGTGTCTACAGCCAGGCAGCATATGAGATATATTTGAGACCCTTTCTGACTCTTGCTGAGGTACCTTTGAGGTCTTTCTAACTGCTGCAGGTGCCAGGTAATGTACATCCCAAATGAGGCATTGTACTACAATATGGTCTGATAGGGGAACAGTATGGGGCACAATGACCTTTGTTGACATAGATGTGAATCCTTTCATGATACAGTGTCCAATATAGACAGTCTTCCTAGACAAATTGGCGATGTGACTGTCACATAACAGGTGACTGTCCACTTGTGTCACTAGGTCCCTGATTACTCCTTCCACACATAATGGTTTACCACCTATGTGGTAATTTGTGTGTACCTTGTCTTGTATTTGGTGGTACATTCATACTGTCCACTGTCTTCAGGACAGTGGGGTGGGGTTCCTGTGTGTGAGGGTGTGGTCTGTAGCATGCTACAGACTGTACAGCAGTCTTGCCTACGGTTAGTTGCACATGGGTGGACTGCAATGACATAAGCATTGTCAGTTAACTGGACATATGGGTGTCTGTGCTGAATATGGATACTCACCCTCCTTTTATGTTTTGTTCCAGGTTTTGTGGCCATAACACATGATATGTGGTATTACCTGGTAGTGCTGGTGTGCTGTCACGAGGCTTGCAGCAGGTTTCTATCACTGGACAGACATCAATGTTCTCCATACTGGGAGGGCCTCAGAAGCATGCATATTGAGGTTTACATCTGGCATTGATCAGCATTACCCTTCTGTTTCTTTCCAGTTTTGTTTTCTATGGTGGTGGGTTGTTCTTTTCAGCCTTGCCTATGGAAGGATCTCTGTAGGTTGCAAAAGCCTTAGGCAATATCCAGACGCTCATGGGTGAGAGGTGCAAGCCATCCCTGGAACAGCAGCATGTCTCACTATGGAGTCACCTATTACAACTGTATCAGGCATGTTGTTTCTCCTTCTGTCCTGTGACTGTTTGGCACACCAGCTTTGTGTACTATGTGTTACATGTGCTATGTCTGGAGGTTGTTTTATTGGGTGTCTGCTTTGGAGGCTTGTGTTGGTGTTGTGTGTTCGTAATTAGGGCCTCTGGGAATGTTTTTGTGTTTATGTGTTTGGTTTACAGTCGTTGTAGGTCTATGTGGGACTGGGTTTGTGGTGTATGTGGTTACCTTGTCCTCCTGACTAGTTTTGACAGTACTACTTTGGGGGTGCTCAGGCTCTGGTTTGGCTACCTGGTTGCATCTGTCACATACATTTGTATTTATTGGGGTGAGTTGTTGTTGTGTGTGTACTTGGGACAGGTGTCACATTGCCACTGGATTCACAGATTCTACTTGTTTTGCCTGGCCTTAGTGGATTGTATGTGTGGACACATTTTATTGCCATACTAGTGATCACTGATTACTTCACGTTTTATGTTTGATCTATCATGTGGTAGCTTCCTCATTCTCTTCAATGGTTTAGTACTTGCTGGAGTCCAGCATGCCAGATGCCTGGGTGTATGGCATTGTGTCTTGTTGTTTGTGATTGCAGACTAAAAGCACTCTTGGCTGTGTTCATGGTATGCCTGTATAACATGTTCTGCAGTGTGTCCCATATTCTGGACCTGCACAGGGCATTTCATGGATTCCACATTGGTTTGTAGGGGTGCAAGCTATGCTTTATACATGTGTTTCACTGTGGTAATTTGGCCAGGGACTGGGGTCAGGATGTGTAACTACAGTGTGATTACTCTATGGTCTGGTCTTACCAGTAAGGGATACACGTCTCATCTTGACATCCAGTACACGTATTTCTGATTATCACATCCAGTATGCTTACCCCTCTTGTGGAAGTGTTACATTTTGCATGTCCAGTTTGTTTGATGGATTCTGGGAAATTGTCTACACTTGTGTCAGTGCTAGTATAATACAAAGAATATAGCGACAAACATCTCAGAAGCTGACTTCACACGTCTTCAGACTGAGATGGTATCCTTTAAGCCCACTGGGCCAGTGGAAACCACAACACACAATGGTGACTCCTTCACAGATGCTTTCTACAGACATCTCCGAAAGCATGGACCATGCAATCACAAATAAAACCAAGACCCTCTCCACCAAGGGAAAGTGGCCTGTCTGGTGTACCCCAGCCATAAACAAACTGTATAACAGATGACGGATACTAATGCAAGACAGAGCTACATCTCCTACAGGGAAGGCAGCTGTGATCAGCACTAGTAAAAGCTACATTCTCTCATACAGACATCCAAGGTCAACTTGGAGACATAAATCACCAAAGACAATGGAGATAACCATACTGCCTTCTTCAGCTATGTCAGAAACCTGGGTGGGAACCCTCAGATATGCTCAGAGTTGGTACACAACAACATATATTTCAGTGACCTGACAGATATTGGCAACATTCTGGCAGACAGGTTCAGTGCAACTTTCCCCCTCCCTCACCCCCAAAGGAAGATAGTTATCACAGCTGAATGTAACCTCACTGTCATCTCAGATGTCCATGTGAGAGCCACACTCAGCAAAGAGAAGAACACAGCATCAATGAGACCTGATGGTATCCCCAGTTGCGTGCTATGTGAACTCCAGAAGGAGCTAAACCCGTATATACAAATGCTATTTAACCTTAGCCTTGCTACAGGATATGTACCTGAACAGTGGCGTACAGCAACAGTGGTCCCACTCCACAAAGAATATGCCTCCACAGACCCTGGCAACTACCACCACACAAACTTAACCAGCCTTGTCTGCAAAGCTATGGAAAGAGTCATTATGGAGCTCTCAAACAGAGACATTGGTGACCTACAGACCCTTGATCCCACCCAGTTCAGCTTTGTACAGGGCAGATCCTGCCTTTTGCACCTAATTGACTATTCTGAAACTGTCAGTAGGGCCATTGATGAGGGCTACGTGGTTCACACAGCCTACTTGCACTTGGCCAAGGCCTTTGACACAATACCCCACTCAGGCATCATAGACAAGCTCAACAGCTGAAATATAAAACCATATGTCACAGGATAGGTTGCAAAATGGCTAGGAAACTGAACCCATAAAGTGGATATTGCAGGTGCCTTGTCAGATTCAAAGCCAGTCACAAGTGGTGTCCCACAAGGATCTGTCCTGGGACCCCTCTTATTTGGCATTTACTTTTCAAATGTGAAAGCAAACATGGGAGGGTTGTGGCTGACAAAGTTTGCAGATGACTGCAACCTAGGCACCATAGTGAATACATCAGCTGGCACACACATCCTAAAGACTGCCGTCACACAGACAGATAGCTGGTGCTGGAATCATGGCCTGAAACTGAATGCAACTGATGTGTAGTCATCCCTTTGGGAGGAACACAGTACCCACAAATCAATACATAGACAGCAACCCACTGAGCACAGAAAACAAATCAGACACCTGGGGACACATGTAGATAGTGACGTCTCATTTGACACCCATGTTGCCAAGGTGGTTAGACAGACTTTCTATCTTGCCCACCTTATCATGACGGGTTTTACATCCAGATCAAAGGAGGTCATTGTACCACTATACTTCTCCCTTATCAGGCCCATGATTGAATACAAAGCCCCATTTGGTATGTACCTCACCCAGCACTTGCAACAACTGGGAAGACCCCAAAAGTACCTTACCAAGAGGATCACGGGTCTACAACACATGTCATATGCTTCCGGACTAAAGGAAATCCAGCTTTATTCAGTAGCATACCGCCTACTTACAGGTGACCTATGCCTGACATACAAGACCATGTCCAATCAGGATTTGGTGGACATGCTCCACTGCAAGCAATCCAAATCCACCAGAGCCACAAGAGCTACAGATTTGAACCTCAGCACATACATGTATAGGGCATGCTGGATGGACAGAGTCATAACTCAGAGGCTTCTCACACTCTAGCAAAGAATCCCAGTTCATGTTAGACAGAGTCCCTCACTGACTCTCTTCAAGAGAATTCTGGACAACTGGATGTGAGATTGTAGGTTTACCCCAGGGGTCCTCCCTGTGTCACTACTAGACAGAGGCACAGTCATGTTATTCGATTATGTAAGGGGTTCATAATGTGTCACTACTATGTCAGAGGCACAATATTCGGAATCTATTCTGTACACTTATTACCACTATAATGGGTGGCAATAGCCACATCACTATGGCTAGGCTTATGAATGCAGTAGGGCAGATAGCCTAGTAGTTAACTATAAAGCTATGGTGTATGTGTAGGTATTTTCAGTCAAGCAATATACTGTGGTTTGGGGGGCTTGATATCTTCCTGTATTCCAACATAGGCCTGGTGCAGTTCCTGCTATTAGGACAGTGGTCTGCAGTAAGCTATATAGTAGTAGGCAGTTTTAGCCATTGGTATTTGACCATGGCTAATCCGTGCTGCTTCTTGTTGTGGTACCAACATGGGGGTGTG
Organism: Protopterus annectens; assembly: GCF_019279795.1. Lineage (NCBI taxonomy): Eukaryota > Metazoa > Chordata > Ceratodontiformes > Protopteridae > Protopterus > Protopterus annectens. Next base: position 1,303,710,899 of record NC_056743.1, on the reverse strand, counting down.
GTTATCCATGACATTTATTGCTAGTCACCCTCATTTTGTAGCTTGTTACATGTTTTTGCAGCTGTACATCACTGCATGGGGTGTGACCTGGTAGTGTTAGGGTGCTGATGTGGGTTTTGACCCTTTTTTCTATTGCAGCACTGATATCTACATTCTCTATACTGTGTGCGTTTACACTGCACACATCTTGCTGTTTATACTTCTGGCATTGGGTAGCATTACATCTAGGTTCCTATCCCTTGTGGTACCTATGCAGGTGGGTTTGCGTTTTTGTGTTTTATGATTGGTGAGGGTGGCTGTTAGTCAGGGTCCTCAGGTGTGCATATGGTACATGGTGTTACATTACTTAACACATGGCATTCATGCCTCAGGTGGTGCTGCAGGGCTGCCTCTGTCGGATGCACATACTACACTCCCTGTACATGTTTGGAAGCAGGTTGTGTCATGTTAGGCATCCCTGTTACTATGTGAGTGTGTCGGAGGGGGTATCAGTCCCAGTGTTCCTACTGAGCCAGTGTATGTGCTATGCATTGCCTCTTTGCCAAGGCCAGGGCATACTGGGCATGCCTCCTTCTGCCTACTGGGGCAAGGTCAGGTTGTTCCTCCTCCGAGTCACCCTCTGCCTGTGGTGGCCTTGGCAATGGTGGGGATATGTTTGGCCCAGCCCTATGCTGGTCCTGCTGCAGCTGTTTCTGCAGGATCATATTATGTAGCATAGCACATATCATGATCATTTGGGTACATGTCGTTGGTGTGTACTGCAAGGCTCCACCAGATGTGTCCAGACACCGGAACCGTGACTTGAGCAGCCCAAACACACGCTCTATGACATTACGTGTTTGTGCGTGTGCCTCATTATGGTGTTCCTGTTCAGGTGTGTGTGCATTTCTGATGGGTGTCATCAGCCACGGCTCCAGTGCATAACCTGCATCCCCCACTAGGTGTCCGTGTGGGAAGTCCCCACTGGCAAATGATTGGTACAGCTGCGTCAGATGCCAGATGTGGGAATCGTGGTAGCTCCCAGGTCAGCCAGCACACACATTCATTATTATGCCCTGGGCATCACACACGACCTGGCAGTTGATGGAGGGGAATCCCTTGTGGTTAATATAGGCTCTACCCCGCTCACCGGCTGGTGCTTTGATGCGTATGCGTGCAGTCTATTGCACCCAGTACCTCAGGGTATCCCGCTATTTGCTGGAAGAGATGCATATTGCTGGCCACTACCTCACGGTCATTGGGGAAATATACATGATCACCGACATGTGCTGACATGGCATCCAGGAACTGGTGCAGTACCCTGGAGGCTGATGCCTGTGATATCCCCATCATATCACCAGTTGGTCTCTGGAAGGTACCTGTTGCTAGTATTCTTAGGCCAACATATACCTTGGTTTCTACTGGGATGGGTTCCCCTCTGTTGGTTCTGTGTGTGAGAAGTGGCCTGCACAGCTCAACAATTTGCTGCAGAAGGTCTCTGTCCACTCTGTAGCGCTCTACTATCTCCAGCTCATGTAACCCATGGTAGGTGACCCTGGGCCTGTATACTCTTCTCCTTCTCCTCACTCTGGGTTGTCTGTCAGCATCTGCATTGTCACCACCCTCAGCAATCCGCCTATGCCTGATTATAACAGCTATGGCAGCCCCTAGCATTTCTGCTCTGAGTTCAGCTTTTTTCAGTTTTCAATTCTGATAGCTTACTTTCTTGCAGTATCTCTTGTGAGAAACATCCTGCACTGCTGTTTGCAGGGTTTTAAGTGCTGCGTTGGGATTCTAGTCTGCCTGTGTAATTGCCTGCTTCCAATTGTTTCCACCAATTAACTCCAGCAGTATCCTCTGGCAGCTTCCTTGTAATCTGGTTGTTTCCTTTTTCCTCACTGTTTCCTCAGGGGGAGCAATGTGCACACCAGCTTAGACACGCTCACAGTTACTTAAACGCGCGCACACATCCTTACATGGTGTTACATGCGCGCACACATCCTTACACGGTGTGAACTTAGCTGATTCATGTTAAAACGCGCGCACACAGCCTTGCACACGTGCACGCCCGCGCAAACCATTGTAAACGGTTTGCAACACGCTCCTACATTGTGAGCCTGCCTTACACGTGCGCACACGCGTGCATGCACGTATATCAAGAAAGTTTGAGTGTAGGGATAGTGTGCACCCTCTATTTTTGACTTTCCTAGTGTTCTGTTGGGACACACCCCTCTCCCTGATGTCTGTCTGTCATCTCTCACGTTACACTGCCCTCCAATGTGATACACTTATTTCTATCATTCCCCCCCGTGATGTCACCTACCTCTTACTCTATTCCGCCCTCTTCTATAACTCTTACACTACTCAGAAAGTGCTCATTACCTATGTGGCAGTGTGATTCAGTATTGTAACCCTCATTTACATAGGATTGCCTAGTAATGCTTAGTTACATGTCTTACACGGAGCTTCCCCCCCTTGACAACCACTACACGGAGGCCATATTGTTTTTGGTCTGCTAGTCCCTGCATTGTCATTCCATGTAATACATTACACCCACAATTGTGGGCTTAAAAGCTTCGGTTTTCAGTTTTAAGCAGCGCACCCTGTTTGCGCGGGTGTGCGCTGCAGTTACACATGAAAATCCAATGGAAAAAAAAAGTTATTTTTAATTATTTTGCAACACTTTTTAATCCCAATGGCCACATATTTGGCCATTGGCATGCTAAATGAAACATATGCACCCTTTATTTGGAGCTGACATAGCTCCGTTGTCAATTTTGCAGAAATGTACTCAGTTGTCAGCTGAGTACATTTCTGCAGCTAACACGTCCGTTACACGGACTGGTTTAGGCTTCTTGGATCGCTCAGATACCTCATTTGCATATCTTTCAGCTGCAAATGAGGTATTGAGCATTTCCACGCCCAGTCCGTGTAAGAGATGTGTTAGCTGTCTCTTACATGGAGATTTGGGCTGTTCCTGGATCGGGAGGCTTACACGGAGGCTTACACTACTCTTGAACTCCGTGTAAGCCTTCCTGAATCCTGCCCATTGTTTATTTTAAAATATAAACCTTTGGAACCATTAGGACTAAATAAGGAATGTAACTGGAAATATATGATAAATTAATTATACCAATTTTGCTTTATTGTTCTTTAATTTTGGGAATATATAAGGAATTGAGTTTTTTCAGTGTTTTACTCTTTGAAGACATTTATGCTAAGGTGCTGAGTCTGGTAAATAAACTTTTATTTAGTTTGTGGCGGTTGTTTTGATTTATCTTTGCTTGTTTTTTCGTAAAGTTGTATTTTTTGCCTCCTGCCTGCCAACTCTACACCTTAACAAATTTTGCTTATGTTACTTACAATAGTCAGATTTTCCTTTCCTGCTGCATGCAGCTTATCCTGCCAAATAGGAATAATCACTACTATCCAAATGCATATTCTCAGGCTGTCTGGATATGCTACAGCTTTTCTTGCTGCTTTGATGCTTGTTTTAGGTGATCCTGTATCAAATCCATGAGCTCCCTTAACCTGGTTCTACAATCTTAGACATAGTCCTCAACAGACTCATTCTGTGAATCTCATTTACCATCCCAGATGTCACAAAAAAGTCTTGGAGCCACATCTCACCGTCACCATAAAGTAAGTGAAATGTAGAAAAATCCACAGACTCCTGAGGATCCCCATCTGTACCCAAAGAAGAGACAGGACAGGTATCTGTACCTGGTCTGCAAATGTTTTCTATATGCTTTTAACAGAAGAGTTAAACTTGCGTACCAGATCACTTGTTTGTGGATAGTAGAGGGGGAGTTTTTGGCTGCCATACCTCATAATGCTTCTACAAACAATTCAGTGGGTCGGAAATTAACACTTCTGTCGAAGGAAAGCCATTTCTCTTGAACATTTGTACCACAGCATTTGCCAAGTGTTTCTGCCTCAATACAGGGCAGAGCTATGCCTTGAGGTACCTAGTAGCATAGTCTTCCATTCTCAAGATGTGCCTCTTAACTGTGATACTTCAAGTACTAAGAGACCATACATTATACATAGCAACTTGTTGAAATAATAGACAAAGGCACCAAAGGACCATTGTCTTTATCTCTTACTTTGCCACCAAGTTGGCAGAGTTCACATATCATTCAGTACTTGGTCATATCTTTAGCAATACTTGGCCAAGAGAAATTTTTCATACATCTCCTTTTAATGCACTCTGTATGCCGATGGCCTGAAAAAAGAATACCATGTGCTTTGCTCAGAACTGATTGATGTTATTCTATTGTGACCACAAGCTGCTTTTCCACTTCTCCCTCCAATGCCCCCTTTATGAGTCCACTGTATGTCTTTATCTAAACATACAGATTCCTGCTACCCAGGAAAATCAACAGCCTCCTTGGTTACCATCTTTAGGTCTTGTAAGTGGGATCCAAAAGCTCTGCCTGTATTTAAGCTTTCTTTATGACTCTCTGCAGTTCCCCTTCCAAATGAAATCTAATAATGGTTGACAGATGTAGCTCAGATTCAAACTTGACACTACTACTTAGCTCTTCCCATGAAGCAGCCCTTCCTAAGTGAAGTCCAGTAGCTTTTGACATCTGTAGCTCAGATTCAGGCTTGCTGCTATAGTCTAGCTCAGTGATGGCAAACCTATGACATGCGTGTCAAAGGTGACATGCCACAATGTTTTGGGTGACACACCAGCATTCACTAACACCTGAGTTACCAAAAAAACTGAATGAACAAAAATACATGAAATATGTGACCCTGCACTTATCTCAGCAACAAAAAAGTCATTAATTGATGATCAAATCAACTGCAATGTGTTCCATATTTTTTTCAGTTCAATTCAAAATTACTATTAAAAGTAGGGTGATTTTTTTTTTTTTTTGGTGCACTGTTTTAAGCCCAATTATCAGTGCACATATTGTTTTCTCTATTGTAAGTCATTGATTTTTCTTTTACTTTTATAATACATAGCAGCACATGACTGGACTATATTTTTTAAATAAATGAATATGTAAAGAACTCTCTCTCTATTAGTTGAGGGGGGGTGACATGCCAGCAGAGTCAAGACAAGCATTTTACGAATTTTTGACATGCTAAGCCCAAAAGCTTCATCATCACTGGTCTAGCTTTTTCCTTGAAGTAATCACCTCATTAGCCTCTATAGGAGGTATGGGAACTGGATGAATGCCACTCCCACACTGCCTTCTCCATGAGATTATCTCCATGCCTGGCTGTATGTACACAAGGCCCTGCCATTACTCTAAATGGTGTACACTGCTCTTTTTCAACAACTGCAGGTTTAGCAGTAATTATGTCTGATGTGCTATCCCTCTTAGGAATGTTTTTTTCCCCCACCAGGATAGGGTACACTCCATTGTGATAATTTGGAATAGCTGTTTCCTCAACACAATCCACCACTGTTAGCTGTCTAGTGTGGCTTTTATTCTGTATCCTGTTGCTGTGGTAATTTGCACTGTACATGCCCTACTGATTTGAAAAATATAACTTCAAAACTGTGATGCTTACAGGAGACAATGGTATCCTACTTTGCCTGTGGAACTACTACAATGGTTTGAACTACAGCCATGGGTTTCCTTAAGTCCATGTGTTGTGCTAGGTAAAACTCTTTTTTACAGTTGTGTCCTGCTGGCTAGGTAAAAGTCATATTTTCTGTCCATTTCCTTAGCAACATTACACCCCATGCTTGTTAACAAGGTTCTCATATCCTCAGGTGAAGTAATGAATGCTTAGTCCCTAACAAAGGCCTCTCAACATTTCAACAGTAATTTGACATCCATTTGCCGACTTGTTAAATTAAGAGCATAGTTACTTGTACACTGAAATCACTGACAATGGCACTGCCCTCATCTTTTCTCATATGTTCTATAAACTTTTTCCTACAAACATCAGATGTTAAAACATTGACTAAGAACATTTTTGAATACTAAATAGTCAGGACACTCAACATCATTTATTTTAGTGATAGCATGCATTACCTTTCCTTTGAGCAGTGGAGTTTAAAACATCAGCTATTGCCCCTGGTCTATTTGGTGATGATTATAAATGCAGTCAAATGCCCGAATAAAGTTAACAAAGTCACCCTCCCTTTATACAGAGAAGACAATCTAGTACTGACTTTGCCATCCAGGGCTTTGTTTTCACACTTGCACCCCACATACCTCTGGCAGTAACCTAGTATCTCTTTCTTGTGCTGCATCTGCTTTTCTCGCTCTTGTGCATGCCCACTTCATGACAACGCTCCTTTCCTCCTGTGCAGCTTTGGCCTTTCTCAGCTCTTACTCCTTTTGCATCTCAAACTGTTTCATTTTCTCAGTGACCTCAAACTTCAGGCAGTCCATTGTCAGCTCAACCTCCACTTTCTGCAGTTCAAGCCATCTCAAAGTGGACTGAGCTGCCATTTTGCTGCATGCTACATACCTTCAGCTCCTGCCAAGGTGTCTTCAGATTCAATGCACCAAAAGTCAGCTGCATACAAGGTGAATATCAACTTATTCTGAGACAGTCTAGCATGTGGGAGTCTCTTTTATACTCTTTAATCACTTGTAGTACTGACACCTTCGCATACTCTTTAGAGATGCAGTACAATCTATATTTACCTTGTGGCTGCAAGGGTACATAGAATTACATACACATTTTGGTACGAAACTATAACTTACACTCTCCAAAAATAAACTAACTGCTATGCGATGCATATGTTTGTGGCTACAATGGCGCACATGCACTCTTATTGATGACGAAACTCTTAAAATGCTAGGGATACTCCTAGAAACTGTATCACTGAACACAGACAAATGGGAAGACATCCATTTTGTCAAATAGTTACTTAATTGAAGCAGTGATTCTGGCTTTTGTTTGGTCAAATCATTGTTTTATCAAAGAATGTTTTGCTAGATATGTATGGATCATGGTACGGTGGGAATTACAGATTTGCTATTTTCTTCACTATTGTATTATCTTGAAGTTTGGAATTAGTAAGTTTGTAGTGGTGGCTCCTCATAATGCATAAATAATGTATTTGCTTTTTTTTTTGTTTTTAGGGATGGCAGTATAATATTGTTTTTATGTATGGAGAGTGTGGTACAGTGAGTAAGTCCCCCCCCCCCCTGTGTCCCACTGTATTGCGATCTCTGATTTAGTTTAGATTTCTATTTTCCTGTATTTTTGTGGGAGGAACAGGGCATATGCATTGTTACATCTGACACTTTGTGATTCAATACATTTTGCAGTTGATTTAATGGCATATACCCATCTATATGGTGCACAGGTTGAAGAATGTAAGGTAAATGAATATTTTGGCTTAGAATATGACCAACAGCAACACCCAGATAACCTTTACATTGTATGGGTGAAGAAAAGAGTTATGTACACTGGCTTCCCAGGAATTCACCCACATCACTCCCAGCCTGCATATTGGTTAGAAGTAACTCACACACACACACACACACACACACACACACACACACACACACACACACACACACACACACATGCACGCACACACACGCAGACACACACACAAACATACACACACACACACACACACACACACACACACATACACACACGCACACACATGCACGCGCACACACGCAGACACACACACACACACACACACACACACACACACACACACACACACACACACACACACACACACACACTCCAGGATGGATTAATAATACCCTTTTCACTGATACTGCATTTTCTAGCTTTTTCAGAAACACACTGCCACCAATCAGACTAATCTGGTATTTCCAGGGCACAGATTCTCTATACTTCTAAAATAAGCCTTCCATGCTATTTAACTTATTGCAGCTATAGCTAAGCAACTAATCTCTCAATCAGTAGATACCAATAGTTAAAGTTCAACAGTTTTGTACATTCACCCATATGTGGATCAATAATCAGCCAACAACAAGCTTTTGAGTTAGGATAATGAAATATTATCTTTTTCATATTTATCCTTTGTTGATCAAGTTAGTCCAGTTGACTAGTAGCCTGTTTTCAGGGGAGACTCCAGGTAGTATTTACACTACAAGGGGAAATTTGGCCAGGGCATTGAAGAACATCCCCTACTCTTTTCAATAGGTGTCATGGGATCTTTTACATCCACCTGACCTACCACCAATTCAAGTAGATGGGACCTCGGTTTATTTATTTTTATTTATTTATTTTACATTTCTTGACCGGGTTTGTCTAGCTGAGCTGACAGCCCTTTTTCAGTGGAGGCCCGGGGAGAAAAGTTTCACAAATTACAACAAAAAAAATTTAAATGAACATAGTAATTATAGACAAAACCAATAACATTTTCAAGTTGGAGCAGTAAAAGCATAAAACATATTTACAGTGTTAGAGCTGACATTTAGGTTAAGATTTGTGTTGAAAACAGAAAGCGGAATTTATAAGTACAGTCGTGGTATTTACAGTTAGTAAGGGTCATTACAGTTAGTAAGGATCATACAGATACTATATCAGTATAGATATCTTTAAGACTGGGTGACAGGTTATTACCTGGATAAAAGGACTAAGAGTGATGAGACGTCACTAAAATAAGAGTGAGAGGACCGAAATGGTGATCTTCATAGGTGAGAAAGACAGTTTATGAAGGATGGATATAGTGGCATGAACAGCAACTTTTTAGGTAGTCTTTGGTGGTGGATTTAAATTCTTTGAGTTAAGTGATCTAATTTGCAATGAAATTTGTTCCAAGAAATGGAGGGGAAGTAGCTGTAGAGGTTTGGTCTATGACTATTGAACGAAAGTTCAATAGTCCGAAACCACATCTACCGAACACACTTTAGCGAAAGTACTTTTTACTGAAAAAGCACTTTTGCTAAAGTCTCAAAAAAAGTAAGAAAAAAAAACACACAACTAATGTTTACGCAGGGGAGCAAGCCCCCCTGCACCCACCATGTGGGGGGCTGTGCCACCCACACCCCCTACTTTTATATTCTCACTCCAAGATCACACTACAGTGGGGAAAAGGGAATATCCCCTTATCCCCACTGTACTAAAATCTTAGCAACAGCCATTCCCCCACAATTTCCCTTGCTTTTCAGCATACTTCCATGAAAGTGCTTTTTCGGTGAAAAGCACTTTCGCAAAAGTATGCCTGGCCATTTCAGTTTCGGTGAAACGGCCGTCTGGGAACAGTATGAGACCCAGAGATTTTTACCAATTTTGTCCTTAGGTTTATAGGTTTGTATTAGGTCTTGGTCCATGCTACGAAGAATCCTAGAAGTTGTATAGAAGGAGATAAGGGGAGACAAGATGGGACAGAAGGAAGGTTGGTACAAGATAGAGTGGATAATCTGAAGCTGTGAGAGGAGAAGCTGGTGAGGTAATTCAAGCCAATTTAAGTGTTTTAAAGAGAGACTGTAATGAGATCTATAGCTTTGATTTGCAGCAAATCTGGTCACTTTGTTATAGGCTGTTTCTAGTTTTACCTGGAGAGATGTTTGGAGGTTGGTGAGGATCTGAGAGCTATACTGTAGGCTTGGTAGAAGATAGGCATGAGACAGGGAGACTTTGGCTTTGTTGGATAGGAACTTTTTATTTCTGTATAATAGTCCAAGTCTTTGATGAGTTTTTTTAATACAATTATTAACATGCAAGTCAAATGTCAGCATACTTCCATGAAAGTGCTTTTTCGGTGAAAAGCACTTTTGCGAAAGTATGCCCGGCCGTTTCAGTTTCGGTGAAACGGCCGTTTGGGGAACAGCATGAGACCCAGAGGTTTTTACAAATTTACCAATCGTCTATCATGACCCCTAGAAGTTTTGGGTTGGGTTCAACTAAGATTGGTGTTTTATTCAGGGACTGGATAGCAAAAGTGGATTTAAGGTGGTTTAGATTTTTGGAAATGAAAAGAAAGAGTTTGTTTTTATTAGGATTCAAAATTACTTGGTTGTTAGACAGCCAGGTTTCAACAGAGTTAAAGAATTTCTGAGTAATAGATTTTAAGTCAGTGACAGTGTCTGCAATGGTAATGACTGCGGAGTCATCTATATACTGGATGAGGGATGACTGAGGGCAGGAGGTATAGAGTAGATTAGTAAAGATATTGAAGAGTAGTGGACCAAGAATAGATCCTTGGGGGACACCCAATTAGGTAGCATGGTTTGAAAATTAAATATATAAATTAGTATACCCACGCAGAGATGAGTATAAAATATATGTGTGTGTGTGTGTGTGTGTGTGTGTGTGTGTGTGTGTGTGTGTATATATATATATATATATATATATATATATATATATATATATTATATATATATATATATATATATATATATATATATTCAGGACAGAGTGATGTCAGAAGAAAAATGCAAATAACCAGGGATGTAGCCAGGATTTTAAGATTTATACCCACAGCTCCCAGTCTGCTGCCCCCCACAGCAAACCACACCCACATCAACACATTGATCTCTGCCCACATTCCTTACAAATCACTCTTCAAGCCACATCCCCTTCACATTGCTACTCTCTCTCTCCCATCCCTGGCAAATACATGCCAGGATGATAATGACAATATCATTTATATAATGAAACAATAAAACAAAAATGGATATTTCAGTTCAAGTGTGGAAAAGCATGAAAAGTAGCTTACCACATTTACATTATAGCTAACTTTACCACACTATAACTGAATCCAGATGACCACTCATGAGTGCATTTTAACACAGCGTGGTACAGCCCTCAAGCATCCATTATACAAGTGCCCACATGACTGGCCTTTTGTAGTAGTGTTATGATTCGAGAAGTCACAATGTTGCCCCACAAATAATCTTTGTACCACGTCAAGATAGCTACACAGCGGTGCTTTCATTTCACACACTTATAACATATAACTACAGCAGGTGAAGGCACACCAGCAATTTACCCCACTAACCATTGAATGTCATATCATACACCAGACTTACATAGGTACATAGTAAAGTAATGTCTTTCGGCTTTTCCTGGTTAGGGGTTGCCACAGCGGAACGCCGGTCCACTTATGATTGGCAGTAGATTTTTACGGTGCCGAAGTGCCAGCTCGACGTCCAATCTTCAACGAAGGCACACCCATTCACGCACGCACCTACATGCATGTCTTTAAATGTCACTCAACCATGGGGAGGACATGCAGACTCCACACAGAAGGTGCTCCAGCAGGGAATCGAATGGGAGAACCTCTTGCTGTGAGGCAGCAACGCTAACCGCTGCACCCCCACAGCCACCCAGAGACTAAAAAGACAATATAGATGCAAAAATGCATTCACAAAGTGCAGGTATGCCAACATTTAAACAAGAACAATGGTAAGGAAATACTTACAATACACAGGCATACTGGTAGTGAGAAGATGAAAGGGGTTATGAGAAGGAGTAGGAGGTAAGTGGAGTCTGGCAAAGGAGCGACCCCTAACCCGGAAAAGAAGAAGACTGTCTTTTCAGTCTCTGCTTGTAAATTTCATGAATTCTGTTGTCATTGTTTTGTTTTTACATCTGGAATGAGGCTGAAATTGATCCACATGGATCAGTACTTCATCTTGGTAAAGAAATCTAAATAAACAAACACAGAGGCACACTAAAAAAGTGCAGTACTGACAACAGAAATATGTATTGAATACACAGATTCAGAAAAAAATCTGACTTGCACAGACACAAACACACCATCAAACGCATCAAATCATAACATAAAATAACCCACTACTGTTAACAATGGAAATCAATATTTCAAAGATAGCGAGGGAGATACACACAATATAAAAAATGGCCTACACACACTGACAGTGAACACTCATCAAAAACTACCACAAATCATAACCATGACAACACCTAACAAAACATACATCTTGACACATTCCTTATAAATAACACAAAGCTACACAAACTAAAGTATTGTGTAATAGGCAGATCATCAGCATACAGAAACAACCTAGTACTCCACAAAAACATTAACTCACATGGTAGTCTAAAATGCTGAATCTTTTAAAAGGAACCTAAAAATCCCCTAACATTAACAAAAATGACTGGTAACTCAGTGATTCAAAGCAAACATATTTACTTTACAAATGACATGCAAGAGCTAATATTCCACTATGCTTATACATACACAACCAGCAGTACTGCTCCACAAATATGTATCCTAGCATTGAAACATTCCCAACTTAGGCTGTAGCCAGCAGTTTAAGATTTATGCAACTTGTGTACCTTCACACACATTTAAATTGAGTGCAACTCAACAACAGCTACACAATTCAACATTTAGTATGAATCCTGTCTTACTTTTACACATTAGTGACACCAATTCTGCCTCATAAATAATCAGAAAATCAAAAAACAATTAATTTTGTCAGGTGGAGGCTTGTTCCCTATACCCCGACACCTCCTTTAAACACACACACACACACACACACACACACACACACACACACACACACACACACACACACACACACACACACCACACACACATATATATATATATATATATATATATATATATATATATATATATATATGGTTTACCATCACAATTTCGAAAATGTTTTGTGCAAGTAATGACTTACTCGAAAAACATTGTCGAAATGTACATTAGCGAAGAACCACAGGAACGAATAAAAAAAATGTCAATTCGAATTTGAACTGTTGACATTTTATTGAACTTACCTCAACATCTGGTACCATTCAAAACACATTTTGCAGAGGGGCAAGCCCCCCTGCATCACCCATGCCCCAGCTAATTATATATATATATTAACTCCAAGGATGCATTACAGTGAAGGAATGGGTACATGTCCCAATCCCCACTGTAGTGCAATTTCTACTCAGAATGCCGAATTCACAAAAGTGTGAATGCACACTGGCATTCACCCTTTTGTGTCTTCGGCATCTTTTGGTTCACTAATATGAACCATTGAAAATATCCTTTCGCACATCTGCCATTGCAGATATGCACCTCGACAATGTGATGGTAAACCTGTATATATATATATATATATATATATATATATATATATATATATATATGTTCACTTCTAAATTTCAAAATTCCAAAATCTCGAGTTTCAGAACATCGAGTTCAGAATCTCGAGATTTTGGAAACTCTAAATAGTGAGCACTCCCCCAGTACACCACTAAACACACACCCACTACTTAATTATACCAACTCCAAGATTGCACTACAGTGAGGACAAGGGAAATCTCCCGATCCACGCTGTATGCTGATCTCCATTCAAATAAGTGCATATTTAACTGCATTCTGGTACTTAGTATGGATATACAGATAAGTAGGCTTGTCATTTACCTGTGTTTAAGAAGGTACAGTAAACTGTTTATTTGAACGACGCAAAATATAAATCACTTTTTGATTGTATTTTTGACAGCATACAAAGGTTGTAAGCTGAACGATTATGTTATAACATGTTTGATGGTACTATATCTTTCATTTGAAAGGACCTAGCTACACCACAGGATAGACTTGGAGGGGTATTTAAATGTGTGCAATATGACTTGATCCATGAATGTATAAGTAATGATGTACTGATTTGAATGAGATGAGCGAGTGCTTGACCATATAATCAGTTATACCAAGTAGGAAATGTTATGTCATGATGGTATAAATTTATTATTGTGTGACGATCTATATATAATATAAGCAACTAGATAGCTAGTTGATCTAGACTGTGGTGGTGGTGCTGCAGTAGCATTGTCGCCTCACAGTAAGTCGTTGTCCTGTTCGATTCTCGGCTAAAGCGTCTTCTGTGTGGAGACATGCGTGAATGGGGGTACCTTCGTTGAAGGTTGTGCGTCAGGGCTGGCAACTCGGCACATAAAAATCTACTGCCAATCATTAGCGGACCGGAGTTCCGCTGTGGCGACCCCTAACCGGGAAAAGCTGAAAGGCAACAAAGATAGCTAGTTGATCTATAGATGCACAATACAATTTATGCTGCTAAGGATGAGATATGCATATATTTTAAAGTGGAGTGTGTATACAATTTTATTATGTGATGAATTTTGAGTATTATAATGTGGATTTTATTTATGCATCAGCAACTAAATACTTAACTTGTTGCTGTTTTAATCTGCTTATGATGTCAAGCAACTAAGGGCGTTTTGTGCTGAATTGATTTGCTACAACAAACATTTTAATTTAATTAGGGGGAGGTGTTATGTATAAATGGAAATGTTTGACAGTTTATGCACTTTTACTTGTAAATGGTCTGATGAAGCTACATTTTGTGGTGAAACCAAATGTGATTTTATTTTACTGAATGGTGATACAAGTCGTACTTCAGTTTACCATTGCTGTTTTCTGCTGTTTTAAACTTAAAAAGTTGCTGGAATAACTGGATGTATGTGAGCATGCATTTTCTGTATGTGTGTAAAGCAAGTGTGTGTGTGTGTGTGTGTGTGTGTGTGTGCATGCACATGTGAGAGAGACAGACAGACAGAGAGAGAGAGAGAGAGAGAGAGATTAGAAAGGCCAAAAAAATAGGGAGAGATTTTAAATATTGCTCTTAAACTTGGACAGTTGCTGGAATAACTGTCTCTGTGTTGGCATGCATTTTCTGAAGGGTATGAAATCTGGACAAAACCAAACATGATGGTGGGACAAAGGCTCAAAAATAGGGGCAGATTTTAAATATTACTTTTAAAAAACTTAGAAAGCTGCTGGAATAACTGTATCTGTGTTAGCATGCATTGTGTGTGTGCATGTGCTTGTGAACAAAGACCCATTAATATTGATATTTTTTAAATATTGCTCTTATAAACTTAGAAAGTTACTGGAATAACTGTCTCTGTGTTGGCATGCATTTTCTGAAAGATAGGAAATCTGCACAAAGCCAAACATGATGGGGGACAAAGGCTCAAAAATAGGGACATTTTAAGTACTATTCATAGAAACTTAGGAAATTACAGGAATAACTGGATCTGTGCTAGCATGCATTTTCTGAGTGTGTGAGAGAAGACCCAGAATAGGGACAGATTTTAAATATATAAACTGAGAAAGGTGTTGGAATAACTGAATCTGTGCTAGCATGCATTTTCTGAGTTATATGAAATCTGGCCAAAGCCAAATATGATGGTGGGGGCAGAGGCCTACAAATTGGGATAGATTTTAAATATCAACCTTATAAACTTATAAAGTTAATAGTTTGCCGGTATTAGTTGCAGAGATTGCCACTGTTTTGCATTCTGATTAGGTTATGTTTCATATGGCTCTTTGAGCACTGCAGTTTTAATAGCCATGTATATTCTACATTTCTGTTGTATTATATGCTGAGATTCACTTTGGTTTGTGTTCACTGCTTAGGACTTTAATAAACCCTACAAGATCAGGTCAAAACAGTACTAGGGCACTGTACATTGCAGGCGTCTTTGCTAGAAGTATGTCAGCCATAAATCACAGTGTAGCTCTTTTGCTGTTAACCATGGTAGGTAAATTCATAATTGTAATGCTATTATATTTTTTTCTGCTTGTGTACCAATGAAATAGCAGTTGCCAGATCATTTACAGGAGTCTCTGGTTATTTCTCCTGATGGCAGGAACTCTGAGTGGTGGGAAGCAAGTCTATTTGGCCTCTACAGAAAAGGTAGGGTAAAGTTGATGATTTTGATATGATTTCTAAGTTTATATTATGGTACAAGTAAAATCTGATTTAGTTCACTATAAAACTATTCTTTAGTTGTCTATACAGTGCCAACCTTTTAAGCTGCTGAAACAGTGTTGTTTAATTCAGTGGAGCTAACCGGAAGCTCTGACTTACTGCACTTTTTGTATTTTGTAGTTAAATACCCTGTTAGTATTGGGTATCATCCCTGTAATGAAAGTCTAACATGAAGCTTAACCGTTGTCCTAGTGTATGTAGTTGATGTGCTTTTTGCTGCTGCCTCCGGACTTTTTCTGTTACAGCTAGTCTTCATTGTGTTATTGTGGCGAAGTTTTGCTCAGTACCCTGCATGCTATACTGGCCAAACTCAATCTGTAATCGAGTTAATATTTTGAGGTGACAGTTTTTTTTCTAAGTTGTAATTTTTACCTCCTTTTATTATACCACCTCTTGCTGCTAGGATTATCACCTGGGTGGCTTTTTTCATTCTATTCTGTGCTTCTGCCAGGTAAGCAGATCTGTATCTATGCCTCTATTAACATGGTTAAACAAACCCAAAAGGCAAACGAACAAACTGGGAATCACAAAAAACAAAAGCAAGCAGGATAAATTAAAGACCAGTTTATTACGTGAGCGCTTTCAGATATAACCAGTGTTTTTCCTTCTTCAGACATCCAAGAGACATTTCAAAAAGCTTATAACACTACCATAGGAAAACAATTAACCCATTAATTAAACAACAAATCAAATTTTAAAGTGAAATGTTCACCTTACTAGACATTATATATAACTAATAGTTAAAAGTTAAAAACAGCCTTAAAAAACTCTTAACTTGCAGAATCCATACTGTCCTACCTAACACATTTAAAGGACACTATAAAAATAGTATTTTTTTATAGTGTCCTTTAAATGTGTTAGGGAGGACAGTATGGATTCTGCAAGTTAAGAGTTTTTTAAGGCTGTTTTTAACTTTTAACTATTAGTTATATATAATGTCTAGTAAGGTGAACATTTCACTTTAAAATTTGATTTGTTGTTTAATTAATGGGTTAATTGTTTTCCTATGGTAGTGTTATAAGCTTTTTGAAATGTCTCTTGGATGTCTGAAGAAGGAAAAACACTGGTTATATCCGAAAGCGCTCACGTAATAAACTGGTCTTTAATTTATCCTGCTTGCTTTTGGTTTTTGTGATTCCCAGTTTGTTCGTTTGCCTTTTGGGTTTGTTTAAGTTCATTGTTATGGCAAACCAAAATGCAGCAGGTTCGCAAGGCTCCCTTTTCTCGCAGGAAGAGCTGTTATTGACTGATGAGTCTAACTCTGATACCGGAACTAGAGAGGCGAATGCCGCTGGCAATCTAACAGCCTTGTTAGAGGTCCTTATGGGACGTGTTGACTCTTTATCGCAGAAGGTGGATTCGTTAGCTGAGTCTTCTCATCAACGGAATTCGGATATGCAGAATCCTAGCTTATTGAATCTTGGGATGCAGCAAACCTCGTTGCCTAATGTGGTTGGCAGCGGTTTGCCTGTTTCTAACGTTAGCAGTGGGAGCTTGTCTTCATTTCTTAATCGAACTACCCTGGACTCTAATCGAGCATCTGGAGGAGAAGCGAGGGGGAATTTACATGCACCGCAGACAACTCGTTTTAATGGAGGTGTTATTCAACCTGGAGGCTCAGCTGTTAACATGAATTTGGCTGAAGCACCACCGAATCTTGGGTCTTTTTTAGGTAATGATAATTTTTTTACAAATAATGCTGTACCAAATGCTACCGCTTCCCAAGCTAATACTTCGACCAATCTCTTAGATGTTATAAATGCTTTTGACTATAAGCTTTTTCGCTGCAGGAAGCTGCAGCTCAAAATTTCGTATTTAGAGGAATGTCTGAGGAATGAAATTATACCTAAAGGCCTCAGACAATGGAGGTACCCCGTTGGCCTGATTAATCAGTCCGAGTTTCATTTGGAACTTTTGGGACTCTTTAATTGGCAGGGTTTTGATTTCATTAAAACTTTGATTAAATACTATCAATCTCAAGTGGTAACTTTTAAAAGTGAACTGGAATTGACTGAGCATGACATTATTTCAAATGTTGATTTCCCCCGTTACAAATATGAATACATGAGAATTTTTAATAGTATTGAGGCCACTATCATCAAGTTGGCATCAGCAAAGAAAAAGAAAATTGCTAGAGATATTCAACAGTATTCTTCTGGAACTGCCTACCCCCCACCCCCACCAGTTCATGTTAATAACTTTCTCAATGTTTCAAATGAAAATCCAGTTACATATGAAGAAGGTAACTTGGAGGAGCAAGAGGCTGATAGTTTAAATGAAGAAAATTTGCCTAGACGAAGTGAAAGGATTAGGAACAATGGCAACAACAGTAATACCTTTCCTGTTACTAACACTAGGGGTGTTGGAAACAGGAATCAGAACAATAATACTGGTACTACCGTTCAGAATGATGAACCCTCAACTATTTCTCAACAGGGTTTTCATTTACACCAGGCCAAAGGGCAGAGCAATTCGAGAGTGTCCAACCAGCAGAGATACACGTGGAAGCGAAGGAACCAGCGCAGGAGGTAGTTGAAAAGGGGTTTCTTGAACCCTCTATCTTACCTAATTCCACTGGTGACTTTTTTATTTATAATTATTCAGACTTGACTTTCCCACAGGACATTATTGACTTTTTTGCTTTGGGTTTAACCTTTGTACCTGATTCTGGGATGAACCTGGTTGACACCATAGTGGATCTTAAACTATTTGCACGTAAAATTAATTTAAATGCTGTTATGGGTCCGTCATCCTCCCTTGTCAATTTTTTGCGTGTTTCTAGTACCTTTAACCCACCTCTACACCATAATATTATGGTATTTGAAAAAATGTGTGAGCTGGATTTTAGGTCTTTTTGTGATTCTAGTTTAAAATCAAGGAAGGCTTGTTATAATATTAGCCAAAAAGAACGAGACTTTATTAGATTGTTGATTGATTGTAAAATTAGAATAATGAAACCAGACAAGGGAGGGGATCTTGTCTGTATGAACCACAATACATACATGTTTTGTATGACAGAATACCTTAAAAATTCACCTTACCAGCAGGTCTGTCTTAACGAGGTCAATGTTGCCTACAGCAAGATTAGGGCTGCTTTAGATGAGCTGTTTATTGAAAAGGCAATTGACTTAGATTTGTTCAACTTTTTGAGTATGCCCGCTCCCAGAATGGCATCCCTTTTTAGCATTACCAAAATCCATAAGCGAGTTAGTGACCCCCCTTTTAGACCAATTGTTGACGGACGTGGGTCTATTACTTATGGATGTGCCAAGTTTGTGGACAGCATTCTAAGGCCCCTAGTTGAGGGAGAAGGGCAAATATGTAAAGACTCCTGGAGTTTTTTAACGGAACTTGGGAGTATTCCTTTTGAACATGACTATAAACTGTTGACAGTTGATGTTAAAGACTTGTATACGGTGATCCCTCAGGAATTGGGGATCGAATGGATTAGGGATTTCATGTTTGCAAGGAAGGTTGATAATAACACTATTTATGTTGTAACAACTTTGTTAGACTTAGTGTTGAGTAACAATTTTATGTGGTTGGAAGGAGATATTTTTCTACAAAAATCAGGAGTAGCAATGGGATCTCCTTGTGGTGGCAGTTTTGCCAATTGTATAATGGCCCATTGGGAAACCACCTTTCTTTTTCAAATGACTGCGTTTAAGGAGAATGTGGCTTGGTACACAAGGTACCAGGACGATATGTTTATACTGTGGAAAGGATTAAGTGAAGATGTTCAAGAATTTATTGAACTAATTACAGCTTCAACCAACTTTTTGGAGTTTACATTTAATCTCCAAAATGATTGTATTAACTTCCTGGATATTAGTGTTTCTAAGGACTTAGTCGGCAACAGATTCAAAAGTACCATCTATAGGAAGCCCACTTATTCCAACTCCTTTCTTCACTTCTCCAGCTGTCACCCCTACCACCAGAAGAGAGCAGTGGTTAAGGGGCAGATGGTAAGGGCAGCCAGAATAATCTCTGATGAGGTAGATTTTATCGAAGAAACTGTTCAGCTTGAAAGAATGTTCCTCAGGAGGGGATACCCCCTGAGTCTAGTTTCTAACATTTTCTCTGCGGTCATTACCAAACGTCAGACTGGCTTCTTTAGACCATTATTGGGAACAACGGGAATTTTTGAGGTGGACACTTCTCCTGTTGAACAGAACGACCTCTCTGTATCCAACCACAATAGTTCTTATCAAACAAGTTTTGTAGTTACTTATAATTTGGATCACTTGTTTATTAGACAAACACTATATAAGAATTGGTCCATTATTATGGAAGATCCCACTTTAAATAAACTTTTTTGGCGATAAACCAAAAATTTCCTTTAGAAGAGGGCAAAACTTGAAAAAATTGTTGCAATATCCTACCAACTCATACCTCAATAAAAATAAGGGTATGTTCAAGTGTGGAAGGTGCCAACAGTGCAAGCACCTAGAGATGAATTCACACTTTGAAATAAGAGATAGGGCATACAAAATTAATGGTAGATTTTCCTGTGATACCAAGGGAGTAGTGTACTGTGCCAAGTGCCAGGCCTGTAAGGCTTTCTATATCGGTAGGACCGAAAGAAAGCTAAGGCAATGCATTTATGAGCACATGTATGCCATTGGTAGGAAGGACACAAATAATTCCTTAGCCAAGCATATTAGTGACTTCCCGAACCATTCCTTTAAGTTTCTTGTTTTAAAACAAATCAGTACAGACATTAGAGGGGGGCCTTGGCAGATCAACTTGGACATTGAAGAACTAAGGTGGCAAATTTCCACTGTTGCCTACTTGCCACCAGGTTTGAATTAAATGGTTTCGATTAAATGCTTTTTAAAGCTTTTTTCTTTAAAAAGATGAATTTTTCTATAATCGAATACATTAATTCTTTAGATTTAACTATTTATTTGTTACTAATATTAGTATATTTATTCACTTTTAAATATTTATAATAGGATTTGTTTTAATCTTAGTGTAATATCAGTATATCGTTAAATTTATTTTATTTGTTATTTTTATAGTGTCCTTTAAATGTGTTAGGGAGGACAGTATGGATTCTGCAAGTTAAGAGTTTTTTAAGGCTGTTTTTAACTTTTAACTATTAGTTATATATAATGTCTAGTAAGGTGAACATTTCACTTTAAAATTTGATTTGTTGTTTAATTAATGGGTTAATTGTTTTCCTATGGTAGTGTTATAAGCTTTTTGAAATGTCTCTTGGATGTCTGAAGAAGGAAAAACACTGGTTATTTCCGAAAGCGCTCACGTAATAAACTGGTCTTTAATTTATCCTGCTTGCTTTTGGTTTTTGTGATTCCCTCTATTAACATGGTTGTACAGAGTGTCTGAGAAATTCGGCATAGCCAGCAGTGTCCTCAGGGTTTGGGGGGCTTGAAATTTTGTCAGGCTATCATTTAATACTTGGAAGTTTGCCTTAAAATGGTTTGACCTTACCAGAGAGGATATTCCAGTAGGGTTGGTGGTGTTCCTCCATGCTAGTGGTGATAACATCTACTTAGGTTATGAGTTGTGTGGTGAGGAGATCCAGTAAAGTATGTGTTATGGGCTCCTGGGTGATACAGTTGGACCTAAAGCTTGAAAGGATACAGTATGGGACTTTGACATGGTAATTTGGACATGGAGAAGCACCTTAAGTAAATCTTGTTTGATCAGCCTTGAGGTATGTTTTGGTTTGAGCTACATTGAAACACCCCCACCTTTACTCTGTTCCTGTGCAGTAGCCGTGTTTAAATGTCTTGAAGGCATTGTAGCCCTGCACTGCCGGGTCACTCTACATTTTAAACCATGTCTCGGAAACTGCACAAATGTCTGCCTTTTCCACAGTGGGGAGACTTTGAAGAGTACAGTTTCATGGTTTTATTGCTGAGATTGAGCAGTAATATCTTTACATTTTATGGGGTTGGCTTTGCTATCCTGGAAGGTTTATTAGTTTTTATTGTCCTCCCTCATTCTGCCTTTTTTAGGCTCTCTTTTGGCCAATATTCGAATGTCTAGAGGAGGCAGGTGCAGACCATTCCTGACAAAGCAGCACAGTATCAGCCATTGTGAATACATTTTTCATTGTAGTCAGCAGTCTGAGTGCTTGTGTTTTATTTTACCAAATATTGTGCTGTCCTGAGGTGACAGCAAAAACTAAACCAACCTTTTGTTCATATTGTAGCATCATCCCTGGAGAAGGTAGAATGCTGCTCAATCCTAGGCTGTTATTGGCCTGGAACATTTAATCCAAGAGCTCTGTGTCTTGTCAAATAGCCCAGAGAAGGATGTCTCAGGTAATTTACACGCACTTGGACTAAGTCATACTGGTATTGTAATCCACTGACTTGAGTGCATGAACTGGTGGATCTTTGCCCTTTGTAAGCAGCTGACAGTGACTTTCTTCTTAGCCTGGTGTCTCACTATCTTAACAAAATATTAGGTTGTATGATGGCTTGGCTTATAAGCTTAGATGATGAGGCTTCATAGAAAGTGGCTGTTATGTGTTACGGTGGGTAGTTTTGGGGCTGCTGAGGATATTTGTTCTAGATTCAATGTCTTGGGGGCCTAATGTGTGCAGTCACACTTCCCATTTATACCAGACAAATGAAATATCCAAGACACTTTAAATGACTCACCACAGTGGCTGTACATAGTGTAATTACTGCCACAGTCTGCTATTTTGCATTATGCTGCAGATAATAGTAGCCAAGATGTCACTCGATCTATGAATACCTCAGTAAGACTCTTCCATTTCACCATGAAACTATATTTTCAGTTATAAGATGTAATGTTTACAATGTTTACAATACCATGAGTTAAAAAAAAGAGAGTAAAGTTGTGGAGTATTCAGAGGTATGCTGCACTGGAAGTGCTGAGGATAGACCTGCATGTTTTGTAACGACATAATAAAGGGAAAGAGACTTTCAAAGACTGACCCAGTTTTAGTTCATGTCTTGACTGTCATCACCTTCATTTAAGGTGCTGTGGTGTTCCCTCAGTACTACAAGCACTGTTGGCTGAAAATTCTTAATATAAATACATCAGTTGGGGAGAATTAGCTGAATTCTTACTTGAAACATGAAGCAGCCAGAGCAAAGTATAAACATTCAGAGGCATACAACACTGGTAGCCTTTATAGAATTGCAACTCAAGTGTTTTATAACTCACTACCTTGATTCTATTACCTTAACAGATGTGTAATATGTAAAAACCTGCCTATTTTTATTTGGTTCTTTTTGCATTATACTGTGTGGCCATCATGGCATCTTGCTTTATACTGTGTGGCTGTCATGGTGCCTTGCATTATACTGTGTGGCCATCATGGCATTTTACAATATACTGTATGTCCATCGTGGCATCTTGCATTATACTGTGTGGCCATCTTGGTGTCTTACATTTTACTGTATTTAGGTTGGGTGGTGTGATGAACTTCTGTGTAAACACATAAGCCAACTGCAGATTCTCCATTGCTCATCAGACCTGATGCTGGAAAAAGTTGCTGTCGATGTTTTAAAGCTTATCTGATGGATAACCAATCTGTGATTGAAATGTGAGAAGGTAGCCTGTACTTGTAGCTAGAAATCGTATCCATTTTCTTTGCCCCATTAGAGGAAAATACACTTGATGAACTTGTACATATTGAGTATTGCAGTGAGTTTTTTCATTCATTCCTGCTTCTTATTGTCATTGTAATGCTAGCATCCATTCTGTGACTGAATCTGAGATGTAGCTGGGCTCCACTAGCCTTCTCCATGCTGCATGGCTTTGAAGTACGTGTAACAGTTATAGATAGTTTTCCTGTATTGAAACGAAATTCTGGCCAAAAATGAGCCCTTGGGCAGTCAGTTTTTACTGGTGGAATGTTGCCTCTAAAAATGTAATTTTGCATTGCATTGCTCTGACTTCAGTAGGCAGGAGAAATGTGCATTTCTGATTGTGTTTGTGTTGTAGGAATGGTCTACAGTGAAACAAAAACAAATATCAGGTGCACAGCAGAGGAAGGCAAAGTGAGCCAATCAAGAAGAAGCAGCACAGCTGTCAGCATGTTTAGCTGCCTTCCTGACTCAGTTAAATCCCATTGTGCATAACTGGCCATAAAGTGTAAACCACAACAGCAATGTTCAGGGCTCCAAATTCAGTGTTATAATTGTGACCTACCTTTGGTAGGCATCAAAAAAATCTATAGTGACATACTTGGTATGTAGTAGCCCATATACTCACTTTCTATTCATTACTGAAACTTACCACCATTACCATCCATGGTACTGTATAACTGAACTCATCAATGGATGGATTTAGGAAGGATCCTTTAAATGGGAGCTCAGTGCACATGCAACAAAGATTTTTCAAGCATGTTACTGACAGCTTTGCAGTGATTATGTCATGTGTAATTTGTTATTCCCTTTGTATTATGTAGACAGCACTTTCTGAAGGTAGAACTGTAGACCTTCTCATATTCTGTGTAATGAGTATGGCAGCATCAGGTTGGCAACATCTCTGCACTTATTTTACTGAGAGTAAACATGTGATTGACTCAGTCATGTATTGTGCAACAGCATATACTAACAGGGCTCATTTCAGCAGCCAAGCAAAAAGCAATTGAATCCTGTGGCACCTGCAGTGGTTTCAGGTGGACATTAAATATTGGGTGAATGTTTTAAATTGTGGAAAGTTGCAGTAGTCCTTTCATCATTCAGAAGTAATAAAATTATTTATTTTAGGCATGTCAGGGAACTGTCAGTGCCTGTGGCAGCAGTAGAGCTGGGTGTTGTAGGCATGTCATGGAACTATCAGTGCCTGTGGCAGCAGCAGAGCTGGGTGTTTTAGGCATGTCATGGAACTATTAGCGCCCATGGCAGCAAAAGAGCTGGGTGGTGTAGGCATGTCATGAAACTGTCAGTGCCTGTGGCAGCAGTTGAGCTGGGTGTTGTAGGCATGTCATGGAACCATCAGTGCCTGTGGCAGCAGCAGAGCTGGGTGTTGTAGGCATGTCATGGAACCATCAGTGGCCATGGCAGCAGCAGAGCTGAGTGTTTTAGGCATGTCAGGGAACCGTCAGTGCCTGTGGTAACAGCAGAGCTAGGTGCTGTAGACATTACATGGAACCATCAGTGCCTGTGACAGCAGCACAGCTGTGTGCTGTAGGCATGTCATGGAACCATCCATGCCTGTAGCAGTAGCAGAGCTGGGCATTGTAGGCATGTCATAGAGCCGTCATTGCCTGTAGCAGCAGCACAGCTGGGTGTTGTTGGCATGTCATGGAACCATCAGTGCCTGTGGCAGCAGCAGAGCTGGGTATTTTAGGCATGTCAT
This sequence comes from Protopterus annectens, assembly GCF_019279795.1. Classification (NCBI taxonomy): domain Eukaryota; kingdom Metazoa; phylum Chordata; order Ceratodontiformes; family Protopteridae; genus Protopterus; species Protopterus annectens. The sequence continues at coordinate 1,303,685,928 of NC_056743.1, read as the reverse complement.
GGAACCAACTGTGCCTGTGGCAGCAGCAGAGCTGGGTATTTTAGGCATGTCATGGAACCAACCGTGCCTGTGGCAGCAGCAGAGCTGGGTATTTTAGGCATGTCATGGAACCATCAGTGCCTTGTGGCAGCAGCAGAGCTGGGTGTTGTTGGCGTGTCATGGAACCATCAGTGCCTGTGGCAGCAGCAGAGCTGGGTGCTGTAGGCATGTCATGGAACTGTCAATGCCTGTGGCAGTAGCAGAGCTGGGTGCTGTAGGCACGTCATGGAACCATCAGTGCCTGTGGCAGCAGCACAGCTGGGTGCTGTAGGCGTGTCAGGGAACCATCAGTGCCCATGGCAGCAGCATAGCTGGGTGGTGTAGGCATGTCAGGGAACCATCAGTGCCCGTGGCAGCAGCACAGCTGGGTGTTTTAAGCATGTCAGGGAACCATCAGTGCCTGTAGCAACAGCAGAGCTGGGTGCTGTAGGCATGTCATGGAACCATCAGTGCCTTGTGGCAGCAGCAGAGCTGGGTGTTGTTGGTGTGTCATGGAACCATCAGTGCCTGTGGCAGCAGCAGAGCTGGGTGCTGTAGTCATGTCATGGAACTGTCAGTGCCTGTGGCAGCAGCAGAGCTGCACGTTTTAGGCTTGTCATGGAACCGTCAGTGCCTATGGCAGCAGTAGAGCTGGGTGTTTTAGGCATGTCATGGAACCATTAGCACCTGTGGCAGCAGCAGAGCTGGGTGCTGTAGGCATGTCATGGAACAGTCAGTGCCTGTAGCAGCAGCAGTGTTGAGTGAAGGATAACTTGCTACAGGGTAAGGCATTCTACTGAGCAGTGTAGATTATTCATCATTTAAGAGAGGGTCTATAAAATGCACTGTACATTTCAGCAGAAACTCAAAATGAAATTATTAATCTTATTGGGTTACAGATTCATAGAAAAATTATAAGTAGAGTTAATGAGGCAAAGTTCTTCAGTTTAATTGCTGATGGAAAACTGATATCTCCTACAAGGGCCAAGTGACTCTGGCTCTATGTTATATTCATAGAAGTGACAGAAACATGGAAATTATGAAGACTTCATTGAATTTGTTGAAATATATGACACCATGTGAAAAGCCTTACCTGACCTCTTTCTACAACGAATCACAGCATGGGGTGTGGACAAGGAGCTGTTCTGAGTACAAGAATATGACAGAGGAAGCAACATGTCTGACCATTTTAATGGTGTGCAAGCAAGAATTTGAGCCCTGTTCCTACAAGCTGCGTAGACTGCCTGCAAAGTGTGCAGCTTCAACACTGCCATAGTTCATTCATGTGCAAGGTGTGATATGGCAAACACTCTTGACACCTGTGGGAAAGTAAATGCAATGACAAATTCATCCACTATACGTCACAATGCATGTTTAGTCCCCATTCAGGAATTCATACAGTTGCTATGTGAGTATGAATATGCAGATGAAGACAGAAGTGCCTCACTTCAGGCACATGGCAACACATGGTGGATGAGACAGGTGGCTGATTGCTTGAACAGCTTCAAGAGTAAGTATGTCATCCTTGTCACCACTTTAGAGTGTATTACTGAGTATGACAAACATGCTGACAAGATATCTGTACTGTATCACAAGATTGGATTTCATTGTAGCTCTGGTTACAATGGAGTCTGTGCTTGATATGATTAAGTAACTGCATCTGTACCTGCAGCAGGAACAGATTGACTTGATTCAGGCTTGTGAAGAAGCAAACGTTATCAATGACACTCTTCAAGCAATGAGATCAAATGCTGACAATTATTTTTCAAAGTTGTATAAAGAAGTCATATAGCTGGCAGCCAGGTTCATGGTAGAAGAAAGTGTTCCAAGGATCTATGGAAGGCAGACTGAAAGAAGCAACATTGGTGCTGCTGATCCAGAGGAGTACTGTTGGAGGAACATGTTTATCCCATTCCTGGATCATGAGGAGTACTATCGAAGGAATGTGTTTATCCCATTCCTGGATCATGAGGAGTACTATCGAAGAAATGTGTTTATCCCATTCCTGGATCATGAGGAGTACTATTGAAGGAATGTGTTTATCCCATTCCTGGATCATGAGAGGTACTATTGAAGGAATGTGTTTATCCCATTCCTGGATGATGAGAAGTACTATTGTAGGAATGTGTTTATCCCATTCCTGGATCATGAGGAGTACTATCGAAGGAATGTGTTTATCCCATTCCTGGATCATGAGGAGTACTATCGAAGAAATGTGTTTATCCCATTCCTGGATCATGAGGAGTACTATTGAAGGAATGTGTTTATCCCATTCCTGGATCATGAGGGGTACTATTGAAGAAATATGTTTATCCCATTCCTGGATTATGAGGAGTACTATTGAAGGAATGTGTTTATCCCATTCCTGGATCATGAGAAGTACTATTGAAGGAATGTGTTTATCCCATTCCTGGATCATGTGGAGTACTATCGAAGGAATGTGTTTATCCCATTCCTGGATCATGACATAGGCAAAATAAAAGACCAACTTATAGAATGCAGCCCACGTTTCTTCGCAAAGTATCTGGTGCAATCCATGCTGCATGCTGTGGAAGAAGATGAGAAAAGGGTGGAATTGTACAATACATACAAGACCGACATACCCATTCTTCCCAGTTTCAAAAATCAGCTTCAACGATGGGTGGGCAGATGGAGAGCAGCTGCTCGAGGCAAGCTGCTAACCACCATCATTTCAACACTACAGCAGTTGAACCCTGCATTTTATCGAAATATAAACAGTGCATTAACAATTCTAGCCACTATGCCAGTGAGTGTTTCCTCTGCAGAGTGGTCATTCAGTGCTCTATGATGCATTAAGACTTGACTAGAGAACACTATGTCTGATGTACATTTAACTGGGTTGATGTACATGATGACATTGATGTTGATATTACACAGATGCTGACAGACTTTGATCCATGCAATGATCACTGTTTTAATGACTTTTCAAGGTGATAAAGCAAACCATCAGGATGATGGCATCTGGGTACTCATGGCTGGCTGTAAATTGTGTGCTGATAGTATGCTGCGAATGGATAGTCTCCCCTTTTGACTGTATTGTGGCCTGCTTGCTGTGAATGGTTTAGGCTGCAATTGCCAAATGACATGAAAACCAGAGCAGGCAACAGCCCAGCTGATTTCTCCTTGGACAGATTTGGGGTTGCTTAATGTGAATGGTTTAGGCTGCTTCTGTTAAATACACCAAACCAGAGCAGACAGCATCTCCCAGGAGCAGTTAAGACTTACTGTCCACTGTGGTTGTGTGAGGTGCGACTAACCTCTAAGGGACTGGCTGCTGACTTCTTCTTTTGTGGCTGGTGTGTGGTGGTTGGTGGTGTGTGGTGCTGTGAATGGACCTCTGTGTGATTGGCTACCGTGATCTGGTAAGAGGCTTGTTGCAGTGACTGGTTAGGCTGTCTTTCCCTGTTGACTGGGTTGTGGGGTGCTTCCTGTGAATGGTTTAGGCTGCTTTTTTGAGGTAAAAACCAGAGTAGTTAGCAGCCCTAGTATGTGTGTGTGTGTGTGTGTGTGTGTGCGCGTGTGTCTGTGTGCGTGTGTGCGTGTGTGTGTGTGTGTGTGTGTGTGTGTGTGTGTGTGTGTGTGTGCGTGTGTGTGTGTGCGTGTGTGCATGTGTGTGTGTGTGTGTGTGTGTGTGTCTGTCTGTGAGTGTGTGTGTGCATGTGTGTGGTGTGTGCATGTACGTGTGTGTGGTGTGTGTGTGTGTGTGTGTGTGTGTGTGTGTGTGTGTGTGTGTGTGTGTGTGTGGTATGTGTGTGTGTGGTATGTGTGTGTGTGCGTGGTGTGTGAACTGACTGGTTACCTTGATGTGGTACAGAGGCTTATTGCAGTGAATCACTGTTACTGAATGCCAGTTAAGAGCAACCATGGAAATCTCAGGAGAGTGAATTTTGGTGGGGCAGCATGGATGTATTGGAAGCAGGGCAGCATGGATGCACAGATGCATGGTGGGGCTGCAAATTGAAAAAACTGTCTACACTCCTGCTTTGTGGTAACCTTTATGAATCACCCTCAATATACAAAGCTGCAAAAAAATCAGTAAGAAAACTAAATTTAGGAGGAAGAATGTATCAGTTATGCTTGTGTTGTCTGTTCACTCAGAAGAGTGTACACTTAGTGTAGGCATTCATTCATTTTCTTACATTTTAAATTATATGCTTTACATGTAGTTACTGTATACTAATTATCTGCTATAGGTTACTATGTGCAGTTGTTTTTTATTGTACTTACCTGTTGGGTCTGAGTCATGGCCACAAGTACATACATACATGCATATATACATAAATAAATAAATACCATCTATGAATGGTTTGCATCTCAAAACCTCCTGTTTCCAGACAAGTGTAGATAGTTACGTTTTTGGTACTGAATTCATACCCGGTACTTTCAAATCCTAAAAGCATCAACAATCTCTTAAGAGATCTTCCTTTCCAAGTAAGGCCAGGTTTTGAAGCCCTATTATCATGCCTTCTACAGATGTGCAAACAATTATTTCTACCCTTCTCCTGGACTTTTGTGCCATTTTTTTGAAGTGGTACATTCTCTGAGCTATGGCATTATATCACTCTAATCCCACTTGTGTATCTGTACTATATTTTGTTTTGTGTACATTGGTTCACTGCTGAAAAGTACCCTTTTTCCACTCTTCCACACTGCTGTTACATTTAACTATTAGCTGAAAACCTTCTGTCTTGGATTTCTTCAGCTTGTTTTATAACTTCCTAGTTTATATCTGTAAATAGGTAAGCTTTGCCTATATGGCACCTACCTAGTTACTAAAAACATACACATGGTTTCACTATAGTACAGAAATAAAAGCTCACTTGCCCTCAACAAAATATACAGCAACATTTAAAAAATCCAGTAAAGTAAAAAAATAATCATGAATAAAGTGGAAGAACAAACTGGAATGGACAGCTTTATTACATATCTCTCAACCATCCAGATTCTTGCCGAATGTTCAGATTTCTGCCTCATATTTTTGTCTGCTCCTTAAAATAGTTGTGGTTTTATGGTAAATCACTGAGATTGAAGTCATAATAGCATACTTTTGAATTTCAAACATCATATCATTCAGAAAAGCATGCTAACACAAATCCTGCTGTTCTTGCAACTATCTAAGTTTATATGAGCAATGTTTAAATTTTTCTTCGGCCTTTGTTCCCCCCTCCCCCATTATTTTAGGCTTTGACCAGATTTCTAACACTACGAGGTTGAGAGGTATGCTTTAATGCTGTTTTTATTCCAGAAGATCCATATAAGGTGGCTAACAGTAGGAGATGGAAAAAGAGCTGGGAGTAATGAGGCCATCATTCACATATACTTGGATACATACATGGGTGTGTATTGTCTTACTGGTGGCTCTGGCTACTAGAGGATGACAACAAAACTGAATTAATAAAGTGTGGGTAAATTACTACTTCTAATCACAGCAAAAATATAACATCTGTGATAGCAGAGGGCAGGAGCCATCCTTTTCCTGTTATGATCTCCTTGCTGGTTGTAACAATATATCTGCACACTAGGGGGCAGTGTAACCCCAGGTACCATACACACAAATGCAGTACTTTTGATTTATTGCTGAGCAACACAGCCAGTGGAGTTGAGCTGTTTTGAATAATGAGGGAAGCACTTTATGAGTGAATATGCAAATATCTTTCAGAGGCATTACAGGTGAGCAGTGCAGTTAAGGTATGATGCACAGTAGACGTACTGCAACGACTTTCAGTATGACATTGTAAACAGAGATATTGCCTGTGCGGTTACTAAGTATAAACTGCACCTGCTATACATGTATGACACGTAGTAAAGCTGGTGGTTTTTCAAGGGTACCAAGACACAGTGAGTTTCATTTTGTTCTCCTCACTCCTAGTTGAATAGTATGCTTGATATTGATATTATATGAACTCCTTACTGAAAAAGCTGGAATGAATATGTGTGGGTTTCTGCATACATATAATTATAGTTGTTGGGCAAAATTATGAACTTTCCCAGACCAAGGGCAGGGCATATATTGTGATGAATGGTGTCTAAGGACATTTTTCATTCTGAAGTTTGTTACTTCACTGCTTCAGTAAAGATACTGCATTGCTATCCATCAGTACATGCCTATGAATATTGAAGGAATGCACACACGCACGTGCACACACACACACACACACACACACACACACACACACACACGCACACACGCACACACACACACACACACACACACACACACACACACACACACACACACACACACACACACTCACAAAGTAACATGACTGAAATTTATTCCTTTGCACTTATTTTCCTCCAAAATATGCAGGTACAATCAGTTTGGAAACAGCACTACTGATGATTTTTTATACATTTATGTTTATTTTTGGTAATCAGATGTTCTCACAAGATCACTCATATCCCTTTTATAGTGGAGATATGTAAACAGAAGGAAGTTATATGATTTGCTCATAATCACATACAATACATGGAATTCAAACTCCGCTTTAGAACCCAAACACTTTAAATATAGTTAATTTCCTACATGCAGCAGGACGTATCAACGAGCTAAATCATCAGATTTTATCATGTTATCTCTGGCTGGAGAGACTTTGTTTATTTGATGTGCTAACTCAAAAGTGCAGCATAAAGTGGGACTGGTAAATGGTCACAAATGCTGACACACACACACACACACACACACACACACACACACACACACACACACACACACACACACACACACACACACACACACACACACACACACATCTAAGGCATATCTCTAAACCTCTTAGCTTAAGAAATCTGGACGAAGCCTAAAACAATGGGGGACAAAGGCCCAAAAATAGGGACAGATTTTAAATATTGCTCTTATACACTTAGAACGTTGCTAGAATGGCAGGATTTGTGTTGGTGTGCATTTTTCTGAAGAATCTGAAGTCTGAAACTCAAAGGTTTGCTATTATTTAGTGACGTTTATTGATTTCAATCCTTTATGATTTGCCGTTTAACCACAAATTTTACGATAGACAGACCAAAAATATGGGGCAAAACTGGACATTCTGCAAAAATTAACAGTTGAGAGGTATGAGAGTCAGCCAGGGGGTGGCGAGATTGCTCATACTAGCAGCCTCCACTAGAGGGCAGTCACTAACCAGGCAAACTCCAATCCTCTATGCAGAACAGTGAGTAGTGGTTTATTTAACTTTTTCTATCTTCCAACCCTGCTAACTCCAACAGTTCATCTCCACTGTTAGTCAGAACGGATGACAGCACAGCAAGATAATTTGTCTATGTGGTGGGACAGACAAAATAAGACTGCAGGGAAAATTTCCCCAGTATCAAATTAACTAAATGTGTCAAGATCAGCAATAGCTTAAAATTACCTTAGCCCTAAAATGCCTCTGCTTGTGGTGTGATGTCTTAGGATGGTTGTCTGTAACTTTATTGCATTTCATCATATAGAAGGTAAGAAAACAAATGGGATATTAATACCAGACCCAAATGAATTGGAGAAAAGCTGTATCAGGAACTTAACTAAAATGCCTAATGCACATAAGGACTAACAGCGGTATGCAAGCAGATTTTCCTGTTAATGCCAAAGACAAGCAATCAGAACTCCTTACTCTGAAATGATAACAAAATCTACACAAACCGATGCAGTGGCTAAAAACTCCACGAAGAACACTGTAATGGGCATTAGTTATTAAACTGGGCTGTAACTGAGAGAAGTAGGGTTTTACAAATTTCTTGGATGTACAGACTTAGATATGGAAGAAAATTAGATGCATAAAGTATAGGGACAGCAGAAGGACATAAGGAATGGTCAGCAACTAAGGCTTTGGTTCAAAATAAGAAATAATGTTATAAAAAGGGGTTAGAGAGTGAAATGAATCAAAAAGGTGGGTCTTATATTGTATGATGGACTTACTTAAACAGAAGTCACTGATTCTGTCGGGTGTAAACATTCTATGCATTGTTTAGAGACAAAATCAGACTGCAGATGATAGTCTTAACTATGGGTGTGCAAAAATCAGTGGAGTCTCTACATTGGGATCTAGCATATTCTGCTTTGGCCCTTGTAAGAAACTATTTGAATCTGATGGTATTTTTTGAGCTGATGTGTTGTGTAAACCAGAAAATAAAAATGATGTCAGTTCTCAAGGTCTGTTGATTTACCACCAACTGAGTCCCACAATAATCTCAGAAATACCAAAATGTCCCATCTTGCTCAGCTCACCTGTTTGTGAGAGTAAAGTACAAGGTGAGCAGAAAGTGTCCTGTGTGATCCAGTACATGGAGGGATAAGGATGGGACCGAAATCTACCCCGATGAACTCCATCCCTAACACTATTACATCCATAGTGCTGCACCTGTTATTTACCAAAGATTAAATCTCCAGCCACCTTATAGAGCACAACCTCACCAAGACCATTTCATACCCGTATTTGCTTTTAGAGAGATAATTTCTCACAACCTTAGTATATTTCATTTAATAAGCTGTTGGGAACCTGGATAGATAGAGCTCTCCATAAAGCTGTGGATTACCTCAGCTTTTATACACCCTTTCATTTTGTCCCTTAGGAGTTCTGATGAAGCTGGAAGACTCAGGTGATAATATGCTTTATGCAGTGGGAATGGGAAAACAGATTACAAGCAATTAACAATAAAATTCATTTTGTATCTACTTTATTGGTAGTTGCTGGATATATATACCATAAGGGCAGTGTTTTGCTAAGTTCTCCCATGTATTAATACTGGACCTAACAACGGGTATTACGTCCATCCATCCACAACCCCCTTTTCCCATTTTTTTGCATATAGGGTTGGGGTGTCACTTCACTAGTAACAATCATCTACTTCCAAAATAGGTATTACATATAAAATAAATAAATAAATAAACAAGCAAATAAATAAATACTTCTGTAAGTGATGCAAAAATATGTTTTGTTATGTATTTGTGGCAGATACCGATTACATAATAATCTAGTCTCAGTAAGTCAGTCATTTCTAAATGAGAAAATTTGTCTTACTTATGAAGAATTCAAGGTTTTGCACATTCACTTAAACAATCTAAAAAATGTCTCTAGTGTTTTGTTCTTCATACCTCCAGCCATAGTGGAAGCATAAAACTTTTGGGTTTATAAATAATAAGGGACCTATGCAAATTCAGATATTTATTACTAAGCAGCAGTACAGCTTGATGGTCTATAGCAAAAGGATTTACGTCCACGGAAGAAGTGATCACATCTCTGAAAAAAACATTGCTTATTGAACAGCCAGTGTACTGTGCTTTGTCTAGGAATTGTAACATGGGTGCAGTATGTGTGCACTTTTGTGTGTGTGTGTGTGTGTGTGTGTGTGTGTGTGTGTGTGTGTGTGTGTGTGTGTGTGTGTGTGTGTGTGTGCGTGCACGCTTGTGTGTGTGTGTGTTTGCACGCTTGTGTGTGTGTGTATGTGTGTGTGTGTGTGTGTGTGTGTGTGTGTGTGTGTGTGTGTGTGTGTGTGTGTGTGTGTGTTCTCTAGTGCACTGGCATCCCATCCAGAATTAATTTTTTACTTTACTCATGTTGAAGACAAGGACAGGCATCATCTTACCACATATGCTTAAGCCTACAAAGCATTGTGCACATGGGACTGTAACAAGCGATTCTACTGCTGTGGAAGTGATAATAACTTGTTATTGCCCTATTTTATGTGTAGAGTTAATTTAACCACTGTAGTAACGCTTAATTCACCATATATGCTTAAGCCTACAAAGCGTTGTGCACGTGGGACTGTAACAAGCGGTTCTACTGCCGTGGAAGTGATAATAAATTGTTACTGACTTATTCAATGTGCAGAGTTAATTTAACCACTGTATTATCACTTAATTCACTGCATACGCTTAAGCCAAAAAAGCATTGTGCATGTGGGACTGTAAGAAGCGATTCCACTGGTTTGGAACTGAAAATAACTTTTGGTATTGCCCTACTCTATGTGCGGTGTTCATTTAACCACTAAAGTAACTCTTAGTACCTAAATAACACCTTTAACTATAGCGACTGTATGTCTCCATTTCCTATGTTTAATTAATACTAAAGGACAGTACAAAGTGTATTTCTGCAACCACTCAACAGAATCTGTGCCAGTTCTTTTGTATAGGCTTAAACCTTGATAGCAACTCACTTGTAGAATATTGCAATACTACCTGAATACTTCTGTCTGTTTATTTTAACTATTCTTAGACTAGGTTTCTTTAAAATGTTGTGTTCTGACCCTATAAAAGTTGTTTGTTGGTATATTATCTTTAAAGGTAAACGCAGCTCTGCTTATCCTAGCTATTTGTCTGTGTTATGAAGGGGTTTTAGAATTCCTAGTAGTGCCTGATAAATACTGGAATCATTATATGTTTTGATAAATAAATAGAGTATTGTGATTTCCTGCTGAGCTAAAACATGCAACTGTGTCTGTGAAAACTCTTTGCTTGTGTTTTCTAGCTCACGTATTATTTGCCTCACTACCTTTTTCTCTCTTTCTACATGTACTAGCCTTGTGTTCTTGCACGTCCCTGCACTACACCACCTGAATGTACCCTGCTGGATGCCTAATGAAACTAGTCCAGAGTTAAGAATTAACCTACCATCTCCCTGAGAGACTTTTCCTTGATAAAAGACAGTGAAAGTATGTGTTGTTATAGCTACTAGAAAAATTGTAATAATAACAATATTTTATAGATACTGCTAGGTTAGGCAAGCTTCCCAGTCAGGTTAGCCAGCAGCCAACACCCCCCCATTTAGCATTTTAAATAACCCTTAGTTCCAGCTTATACCCTCTTTATCTCAAACCAGTTTATCTCCCCCTCTCCCTTAGCCTGACATCCCCTTTAGGGGACTTATTTGCTGTAATTAAGTGACTGGCCACTAGGTGGGACCTTAATATAACCTTTCTGTCTGTTAATTTCTTCACCTATTCTTAACCATGTCTCCCTAACTTTGTTCCCAGTTTTCTTCTGACTTACTGTTTTACTATTTCTCTTTTGTCCTAAGGTATCTTAAATCACATTCTACTCCTCTAACATCCTAAGTCTATTCTTGCTAGCCTCTTAACTTTCTTCTACATTCTCTTACTTTCAGACTTACCTGCAGACTTTCATACTTTACTGATTGCCATCCTCGACAGTCTACTCTCTTGTCTCTACCCGCTCCGTTCACCCTGCGGGCTCACTCCTCTCCCCTACCCTGCCCCCAATTCCCACCCACCCCAGTACTCCTACATTAATTCCTCTAAAGCCACACCCCCATTACATCTGCTCCAATCAAGCAGATCACATCATTACCACTCCCAACCCCCCCTTATCACAACACACCTACTGTTACCTTACCTCCCATCCCTCCTTGTTACAACACCCCACCTATTGATATATCTTCTTACCTGCTTACAAAACCCTACCTCCCATTCTTCTCCCACTTCTCAATCTAATATAATGTCTATATTAACCATCCCATACCAATTACAACTATTACTCTTGCTCTCTCTTACCTCGTCTAACCACTGCCTATCTCCTAACCTCCTATGAACAACCACTATACTCTACCCTTCTCTTCCCCTCCAAACACACAACACCACCATTAGCTATCTCTCCATACTTCCTCAGCTTCCTATCCAAACCCAGCTACCTACTAGCTAAATATCATAGACGAGCACACATTAAGTATACCAACCTAAATACTAGAAAATTATTTGACTATTATTGTAAGCCTCTCCACCCTAAACACATAACACACCTCCACTCCTTACTAGATGGGGACATTCATCCTAACCCTGGCCCGAACTATATCCTTGCCACTGCAAACTGCAACTCAAATAAAACTAGTACCCTAGTCCCTACCAAACCTTCTAACTCACTCTCTATAGCACATCTTAATATAAGCAGCATTAGCAATAAAATTGCTTAACTACATGCCCTCCTAGATGTCCACCTATTTGACATCCTATGTTTATCTGAAACTTGGCTAAAACCTACTGTTAAAAACAATGAAGTCACCCCACCTGGTTACAATATCATTAGACTAGACCGCACAGCCAAAAAGGGAGGAGGGGTAGCAATCCTCTATAAAGCAGAGCTACAAGTTAGCACTGTAAATCTTAGCCCACCTTTAGACAATAGTGCTGAAATACTTATCTCTAAATTTCAGGTCAACTCGTGTAAAGCCATAAATATTATCTGTATATAGCTTCCTCCAGGAAATAACATTAATACACTTGAAAATATCCTTAACTGGCTTTCTATTAATCTCCCACAAGAAACCATAGACCTAGGAGACTTTAATATCGACTGGAAGTCCTGTAGTAAATTACACCCCACCACCCATATTAACCTATATGGCTTCTCACAAACTATTAACTCCCCTACCAGAACTAATAGACCCAACAACAAAGAAAGTACCTTGGACTGGATACTTACTAATAGTCCTCATCAAACTTACAAACTAGGAACCCTCCCAGATGACCTAAGAGACCATTCACTAACTTATATTATCAGACATAAAACCAACCTAACTTACCCTAACACTTTCAGAACAATACGCACCAAAAAGCAATTTAACCCAAAACTTTTCCAAACAGAACTCAAACAATGTAATTGGTCACCACTAAAATCTCTCCCACTCAGTAAAGCAGTAGAATACTTCAGTTTCACATTCTTAGCCATCCTGGACCACCATGCCCCAACACGCCCTGTTAGAAATAAAACTAAACCAGCCCCTTGGCTCTCAAATACTACTAGGCAAAAAATCCTTCTCAGAAACAAATCCTGGGCAAAATGGTGTACTACTAAGAATCCTTCAGATCATCAAACCTTTAGGCAACTTAGAAATAATACAAAAAAGCCATCCTGTTAGACAAAAAAAACTTTTACCTCCAATTACAGCAAACCTACCACAAGGAACCACAAAAGTTTTGGACTAGCATTAACAAACTTCTATACCCAGGTCAATCTATCACTCCCAACCCATTAGGCTCCAACCCCGAGAATCCCACACATACTGCTGATGCCTTCAATTCTTTCTTCACAGACGCCATCCAAACTCTTGCTAGCCATCTATCTCCTGATACCTCAAATCTGCCTACTTCTACTACAAACCCATCCCCATCATTTCATTTACAACCAGTGTCTACTTCCTTTATTTGCTCCCTTCTCCAAAAATTAAAACCTACCACCCCCTCAGCTGACCAACTCCTGGCAGAATTCCTGCAAAAAGGAGCTAAAGCCATTGCCTATCCCATTTTCATTTTGATCAACAGAACCATAAGTGAAGGAACTATCCCATCTATCTGGAAAATTTCTCATATTATCCCACTACATAAAGGTGGGAACTCCAATGACTTCTCTAACTTTCATCCTATAGCTCTGCTATCTCCTCTAGCAAAAATAATGGAGAAATGTATCCATAAGCAACTACTTAACCACTTTCTCCATAACAATTTACTTGCCAACTGTCAACATGGATTCAGTCCTTTCCACAGTACCACCATTGCCCTACTATCCTTCACAGACTGCATTAACAAAAACCGTAACAAAAATATTCTTTCCTCTGCAGTCTTCATTGATTTATCTAAAGCTTTTGATATGGTTAATCACCAACTCCTTTTACACATACTGAAATCCCTTTCACTCGATCCTCTAGCCATAAATTGCTTCAAATCTTACCTAGAAAACAGACAGCAGGCTGTACTCTGGCAAAATAAACTTTCTAATCACCTTCCCATTTCCCATGGTGTTCCTCAGGGCTTCATATTAGGCCCACTCCTATTTTCCATTTATATTAATGACCTTCAATCAGCAATTCCACACACCACCTGTATTCAATATGCAGATGACTCTACTATAATCTTTTCAGCCACTTCTCAAACTGAACTACAGTATCTTATCCAAAAAGTATTCAATACTGTAGAACAATGGTTCTCAAACTGCTGCCTCCTCCTAACCCCAAAAAAACTAAACTGTTACTCTTCACACCAACCCGAAAGTCCACCCTTATAAATTTCACACTCACATCTATTAATGGTACTCTTATTTCTCCTGACCTAACCACTAAACTCTTAGGAATAACAATAGATAACAACCTCAACTTTGATACTCATATAAACAGCACAATAAAATCAGTCAACAAAAAAATGTGATCCCTTTATAGAATCAAACCCTTTCTTACACCAGTAGCTAGGACCGCTATAGCCAGAACTCACTTAATCTCCACTCTACTCTATGCTTCACCTATATACACACTAATCTTTCTAAAAACAACCTCAACAAACTGGCAACATCCTATAATAATATTGCTAGATTTGCTACAGGCTCTCCTTTCAGAACTCATCACTGTCTTAATCTAAAACAACTAGATTGGCTAGAGTTTCTAAACCAGCTTCAATTTCACCAGCTAGCTATAGCCCACAAGACCCTGTATCAACCCACCAACACTCCAGTACTCACTAGCCTCATTACCCCTTACAATAATCTCAAGAACCTACGCTCCTCAAACAAACTGCTAATCAATACTTGCAGATCCAACAACTCAGCAGGTGACTCCCTGTTCTCTAATACTGTTGGAAAACTATGGAATCTACTACCCACTGAACTCATAACTCAGACTTTCAGTTTTTGAAAAGAATCTAAAACTATTTCTCAATACACACTGGTTATGCTCCTGTACTAACCTGACTAACTTTATTCCTTCACACTAATAATCACTCTACATCTTTATATTCTTATCCTTAAAGAATCAATATACCATGTTATTGCAAATCAAATTTATGTATATATGTATATAGTACCCTCTCTTGTGCATTACCCTTTGCTGCTTACTGCTCATGTTATGCTCATTATGAGTATTGTAGTTTGTATTTTTTAATTAATTTTTTTTTTATGTAACAATAGCTGTTTTTTTTAAGTTTGGTCTACTACTACTTTCTATATTGAATTTTGTATGTGTCTTGGAGCTTTTCTCCCCGGGCCTCTACTGAAAATGGACATGTATCCAGTTAGACTAGCCCGGTCAACAAATGTAAAATAAATAAAATAAAATAAAATCTTGCCAGAAGAGTAACAATTTGAAATGTCGGGACCCACTAGAGGAAGCCCCAAAATATGGAGACTGAATGGCAAAAAGAAAGGAATTATATATACCGAGTCCGACATACCATTTCTCAGAATTTTCCCTTTTCTCTGAGATATGGCAATCTCGGAGTTGGTCTATATAAGTTTGGGGAGTGTTGGGGGATTGCCCCCCACAAAGTGCAGGGGGGCTTGGTCCCCTACAAAGTGCAGGGGGGGCTTGGTCCCCTACAAAAAGAAGTTTAAAGGAGAAGAGGGATTTTTGAGCTTTGAACATCTGTGTTTTTGGTCTTTTTTTCTGCTTGTTGGCATTTGGCATTTTGAGTTCTGACATTTTAATAGGGAGCCATCCAATAGAGGATGAAGTGAGTGTCAGAGGATAAAATGAATGATTAACAAGAAATGCAGAAGGGTCACAGAACAGCCCAATGTATAAAATGTACCACGCATTCAAAGACTAACCCTGATGAGTCCAAAGTCACTGTTAACCAGAGGGAAAATAACTGTGAGCTGTTGTAAAGTAAGTACATTCATACTGATAGAAGAAAGATGGCTGTCTTTCAAAAAATGAAGTTTTGATTACTGTTGTGGAAACTTAATCTTTCTTCTGGTGTAACACACTGTGAAACCTGCATTACTTCACTTGTTGACTGGTGAGATCATGGAACGTTGAACTTGCCCCAAGTATCGGAAAACACGCCAACTATGTGTAGTTAGCATCAGACAGGAGTGGGATAGGAATGGGTAGAAAATTCAGAGTAAACAATCATCCCAGCAAACAAATTGTAGGATACTGAGCCAGGTCTTGTGGCATCTTGTCAACTCTAACATTTTAGGCAATACTTATGTTATAGCAGGATTTGCACTACAAAAACATTATAATATACTTACACTGAAATTTCAGTAGGAAAAAATAATGGACTCTATGCTACCAGTACCTGCTAAGAATGATTACTTGTTAAAGCAAGTAAGTAGATTTGTGTTTTGTGTATCTCCAACAAAATCATCACCATTTGTCGCATTTCTGAAAGTGATTTTAATGAATTGTCACTTGTATGCACTGTTAACCTAATGCCTTTTAACCTGCTGCCTGTGGTAAGAAACAAAAGGTGAAACTGTCTAATCATAAGTGTTAAACCAGAGCTATTTGCAGCTGCAAGTTGCAGGGAATGAAAGTAGCATTTTTGGGATCACTCATATATCTGCAGTGCTGAGATTCAGACCCAGTTATCCAGGTTTACAGCACAATTGTGTTAGAGTGCCTTCTTTAGTTCTTCCTGAAAAATGAAATACAATAAACTTTTTAAATAGTTGTATTAATCAGGTGTCAGTTTTCATGGTCAGTTTAGAAGCCAGGAAAATGAAGGGATTTGTTTGTGATACAACAGCACACAAATAAGAATGAAGGAATGCAGCCATACGTCTCTGGTTTTGTAGTCCAGAACATTAAGCATTACGATATACCACTTTCTAATTAAAAATGATGGAATTCAGAGCAATGAAATTCAGCTTATATGACATTACCTATAGTTCCAGGAAAATATGGTTCACAGCTATTTGACCAAGTGTAAGTACTTAACAGCTATTTCTGAAATCTTTTGTATATGGAGATTTATATATATATATATCTCTGTCACATATTTTGATATTTTGACTTGGTCACTTATTTAAATTCTTATAACTTTATGTAAGTTACTGTTAATGTTGCTGAAAAGGGATACATTGCACAGATGGACTATCCAAATCAATCAATCAATAAAATAAAATATATAAAAGAATCACAGGAATTAAAAGCCTGAAATAAAATCAAATGCTAATTTTACATGGCAATACTTCTGCAAATACAGTTTAATACTAGTCTCCCTGTTCTGACAGCTTACTGTGCAAGCAAACTATTTTCAGGATGTATATCAACTTTGGAGTGGAAATCCTATGATTTTCCCGAGTTTTTTTTTTCCTGGTTTGTAAGGAATCGTCAGATGTGTGCTCTGAAATGTTTAAATTCCTAATGCAGTGTAAACTATAGTGAGGCCTTGGAAAGGGGAGCAGAGTGCATCATTCCCTGGTTAAAACATACCTTCTTTTTGAAGAAGTCAAGATTTGATTGACCTGTCAGTGTGACAGGAAACTACATATCCAAATGAACAGCATGACAGTGATAGCAAGGCTCAGGTGACTGTCACATGAAAAAATGTGTTGCAATAG
The DNA here is from genome assembly GCF_019279795.1 of Protopterus annectens. Classification (NCBI taxonomy): domain Eukaryota; kingdom Metazoa; phylum Chordata; order Ceratodontiformes; family Protopteridae; genus Protopterus; species Protopterus annectens. The sequence continues at coordinate 1,303,668,608 of NC_056743.1, read as the reverse complement.
ACATTACTACTTGTACAGAGACTACATTCTGTTTTCTGACATTTCAAAAGGGATGGAGGCCAATTATTTAATAGGATGATGAGAACAGGAAATAGCATTCAGGCTTTGCATAACTTAGTTCAGCTTAGCTATAACTGTGTACCTGGACAGAATTTCACTGGTAACTTGCATCATCTTGGAAGTATTGCTAATGTTCGTGTATTTAATTCCTTTTTTGCCAGCTTGTTGCTGTGCTGTCTCCACAGGTGGCTCTGACATTGTCATTACACTCTCAGTTCTCTTTGTGAATTCCTAATGGTACTGAAGATATTTTTCAGTACTTATAAGATGCCCTTTGTTGGAAAACACATGCTGAGGTAGTGTAGATAGTCAGCTGATCAGTTTACCTGTAATGGGTGCATATTGTGATACAAAATATGTGATATTCTGACCTAATATTCTGCTCATCATTTGCAGGATATTAAGTATGGGATGAAGGGGGATTAAAAATGTATGTTATCTACTACACATGCATATAGACTGAAGGTTTTATCTATGTATTTGTGTGTCTTCATCTGAAGATGTATGTGCATGTATGCAAATCGATGTGTATGTTTTAGGTTTGTGCATGCATGTATGTGTGTTTATTTAAGGTTTGCAGATGTGAGATGGAAATCATAGTTACATGCTTATGTGTGTACTTGGTTGTCTTAGATCAAAGGAGTGTGTGTGTGTGTGTGTGTGTGTGTGTGTGTGTGTGTGTGTGTGTGTGTGTGTGTGTGTGTGTGCGCGTGCATGCGCGTGTGTGTGTGTACATGGAAGGCATTACATAGTGACGCTGCTGCTTGCAACTTAAACTATTGCCACAGTATTGACTAGTGTTATCGCTCTAATGCACATCAGTAATGTGATTTAGACAGCAGAGTTAATCATAAAGTAGTAGATGGAACACAGAGAAGCGCAGCAGTTGAAATTTGATGTATTACAGCGTGTTCAGTTTTTGATTTTATACTAGCTTGACTTTCAGATTCTGACTTTAGTGGCTTAGTCACTGTTGTTTCATTTTTTTTCTTTCTTAGTTTTTGTGCCCTCAGCTCTGACACTTACCTTCATTACTTTCCTGTATCTCTCACAGCGTTGGGAAAGGGACATCACTGTACTGCCCATGGATGAAATTTTTATTCATTTATTATTATTACTTATGTAACTTGACCATAGATAGGGATGAACTATCACTAACTGGAGCAGAGCATGCAGTACCACCTCATGCATGCCCCAGACGTGCTCCATTGTCTGCTCTACACCCCCTCCCAAATTGCTGCACTAAGTAGTACCATACAGGTATTACCTTTTAGTATCCACTAGAGGACAACCTACTGCTGCATCTCCCACAGGACATCTGCATCCCTTCTCCACCAACCCTCTGAATCCTAAGCAGCCGGTCAATGTTTGGTCACTGGCATCACAAGCAGATGCCCCAGCACTGTGCCAGTGGGCCACTGTAGTGCTATTTCAGTTCTATGGTATAAATGCACTAGAAATGCCTGTCTTCACTCTGATGGTGTTTACATTTCGAGCTTCCACTCTTCAGAACTTTCATGTCAAACATTTATTTCTCTTTCATGTTAGAAGTTGAGCCATCCTGGCACAATGAACCTGCCAAATACTAGTCCTTCTCACAGTCTTTAAGATAATTTCTGATGCTACCCTCATATCTTTGCCTTTTCCCACCCTGATCAATCTCTTTAACATTATGTTTAATTACTTTCCTGTTCCCCTATGTCACAGAGCCATGTTTTTTTCTGTGTGACTTTCTTTCACATGAAGTCTTCCCCATTCTTTTACCTTTCATGCGTAACCTATTCTTCTCTACCCAGAAGGCCACTAGTTTGATGTCACATGTGATACAGGCTACACATTTTGTTATAGTTTCATAGTTTCATAGTATAGTACTAGACTATCTGCCCTGGGGCATTTGTAAGCCTAGCCATAGTGATGTGGCTTTTGCTACCCCATGAAATGGTACAAAAATGTACAGAATAAATCTAGAATACTGTGCCTCTGTCTAGTAGTGACACAGTGAAGGTCCCCTTATATAATAGAATTAGTTTACTGTGCCCCTGTCTAGCAGTGACACAGATGTGACCCCTGGGGTAAACTTACGATCTCCCATCCACTCAGCAAGATTTCTCTTGAAGAGAGTCAGTGAGGGGCTCTGCCTAATACGAACTGGGATCCTGTAACAAAGCATGGGAAGCCTCTGGGTTATGAATCTATCCCTCCAGCATGTCCTATTCATACTTGTGCCAAGGTTTAATTCTTTAGCTCTCGTGGTCCTGATGGATTTGGATTTTTTGAGGTGGAGCATGTCCATCAGATCCTGTTTGGACATGGCCTTGTACGTCAGGCAGAGATCACCTCTGAGCAGGCGGTATGCTACTGAATAGAGCTGAAGTTTCATTAGTCTGGCAGAATAAGACATATGTTGGAGACCCTTGATCCTTTTGGTGAGGTACTTTTGTGGTCTCTCCAGCTGTTGCAAATGCCGGGTGAGGTACATACCAAATGGGGCATTGTACTCAATCATGGGTCTGATGAGGGAGGAATATAGGGGTACAATGACATCCTTGGATCTGGATGTGAATCCCTTCATGATGAGGTGTGCAAGGTAGAATGTTTTTCTAACCACTTTGGCAACGTGGGTGTCAAATGAGAGGTTGCTGTCTACTTGGGTCCCTAGGTCTCTGATTACTTTTTCCGTACTCAGTGGGTTGCTGTCTATGTGATAATTTGTGGGTACTTTGTTTTTCCAAAGGGATGACTATACATTTTTTGGCATTTAGTTTAAGGCCGTGACTACGGCACCAGTTGTCCGTTTCAGTGAGGCCTTTTTGTAGGATGTGTGTGTCTGCTGGTGTATCGACTATGGCGCCTAGTTTGCAGTCATCTGTGAACTTTGTCAGCCACAGCCCTCCCATGTTTGCTTTAACATCTGAGAAATAAATGCCGAACAAGAGGGGTCCCAGGACAGATCCCTGTGGGACACCACTTGTGACTGGCTTTAAGTCTGACATTGCTCCAGTGATTTTAACTTTATGGGTTCTGTCCTTTAGCCAGTTTGCAACCCATCTAGTGACATAAGGGTTTACTTTTAAGCTGTTTAGCTTATCTATGATGCCTGAGTGGGGTATTGTGTCGAAGGCCTTAGCCAAGTCCAGGTATGCTGTATGGACTGCTTTGCCCTCATCAATGGCTCTAGTGACTGTTTCGAAAAAGTCAACCAGGTTTAAAAGGCAGGATCTGCCCTTTATAAAGCTGAACTGGGTGGGGTCAAGTGTCTGTAGGTCCCCTATGTCTCTGTTTATGAGTTCCATAATGATTCTTTCCATAGCTTTGCAGACCAGGCTAGTTAAGCTTATGGGGCGTAGTTTCAGGGTCTGTAGAGGCACCCCTTGTGGAGTGGGACCACTGTTGCTGTACACCAGTGTTCAGGTACATATCCTGAAGTAAGGCTAAGGTTAAATAGCATTTTTATGTGTGGGTTTAGCTCCTCTTGGAGTTCACGTAACACGCACCCCGGGATACCGTCAGGTCCCATTGATGCTGTGTTTTTTGCTTTGTTTAGGGCGGTTCTCACTTGGACATCTGAGATGACAGGGAGATTACATTCAGCTGGGATAAGTATTTCTTCTTTTGGGGGTGAAGGAGGGGAGAAATTTACACTGAACCTGTCAGCCAGAATGTTGGCAATATCTGCGGGTTCAGTGTATTTTTTGTTGTTGTGAACCAACTCTGAGCATATCTGAGGGTTTCCGCCCAGGTTTCTAACATAGCTGAAGAAGGCTTTGTGGTTATCTTTAGTGTCCTTAGCGATTTTTCTCTCAAAGTTTGCCTTTAATGTTTTTATGAGAGAACGTAGTTTTCTGCTAATGTTGATCAGAGATGTCTTCCCTTCATGGGATTTCGTTCTGATGTGCAGTAGCTTCCTTCTTTTGTTATACAATTTGTTTATGGCTGAGGTCCACCAGACAGGATGCTTACATTTGGTGGAGAGGGACTTGGATTTGTTTGGGATTGCATGATCCATGCATTCTTGGAGATGTCCATAGAAAGCATTTGTGAAGGATTCGGCATTGTGGGATGTGGTATCCACTGGCACAGTGGGCTTAAAGGATACCATTATGTTACTCTAACTAACATTAGTATATTACCACTGCTTAGATGACTTTGCTTTTTTCAATTGTATGGCTGTGCAATAGGAAGAGGTATTACTAAAGACGTGTGGCGTAGTAGCAAACAAAGACCAAGCAGACTTCTGGAACCAGTGCATGAAGAAGCTAAAAAATAACTGGTCATTTTTCATTTTATTGTAAGTAGATGGTCCCTCAAAGCAAAGTTCATCTACCTATATATATGAAGGGAAGATACATGCAGTGAATGTGAACAGACTATTTTTTGGCAGTGAACAAAAATGGTGTCATTCATATTTGTTCAGCTCTACTTTTATGATTGGATGTAATGTTTTGTCTCATGGAACTGGCACTGTTTTATTGCAAAAGTTCCTAGAAGAAACAAGACCAATTGTATTTGTTTTAGAATTATCATTTAAACATGAAAAAAGCTACTCGTGACTAGATACAAAAATTGTCAGCCTGTTTTGGGTAGTGCAAGGTTTAAACAGAATCTATATAGGAAGTGATTCACACCGGTCATGGATTACTAGCAGTTAGTATCCATTTATAACACAGAGAAGGGGGCATATCTGCTTACAGCGGCTCACCAGCAATAATAATCCATATACACAAGGGCTCTCTCATATGAACTTGAATACAAACTAACCAGGCAACCAGAAGTGTAGACAGATTTTTCAGTCTACACTATGACACACTACAGTTTTGTAGCTATGGAGTTTCCACTGGTATATTGTACTATGCGGAAGTTAATGCAAGAATGATCAAGTGCTATCATAAATGTATGCCTTAGAAATGAAAGGATAGCTAAGGGCCTGTGCTGTTATTTGCATGAATCAAGGCAGCTGAGTCTGTGGCAGGGTAAACAGCTGTGTGGCTCTTGTGGAAAAGTCATGTTGTAGAACAGTAGGCACTATTCATCACAGATATTTTGACATTTGTAAACTGATGATAATCAGTTTGATAAGCAAACTGAGGACTTAGCTTAAAGCTGCACAGGGTGACAAACTTCAGGTTTATCAAGGTGCTTTTGACCAAAGCAACCTTAACAACTAAATAAAATGACAAATCAATTATAGTACAATTGTTTGTTTGTGTCTTTCAGCTTTTCCCAGTTAGGGGTCGCCACAGCGGAACTCCAGTCCGCTAATGATTGGCAGTAGATTTTTACGTACTGGCTTGCCGGGCCTAATGCACAACCTTCAATGAAGGAACACCCATTCACGCATGTCGCTACACAGAAGACGCTCTAACTGAGAATCGAACGGGCAACATCTAACTGTGAGGCGACAACACTACCGCAGCACCACCACCGCACAATAAAACAATAAAATAACTTGATTAATACATAACATTTATAGCTTATTAAAAAAACATTAATAACAACAGCTAAAACAGCACTCTGCTGGAAATCTGAAAATCTATGTCAAGACCAAAATGAAAAGAATTCATAAAGCTGATCTGCCGCATTCTCTTAAATGCTAGCTCATGTTAAAATGTTTTAAATGATCTGCAGTCAAATTGTTCAAACTGCACAAACTCATGTACTACTCATTCCTGAGAATGAACTTAAGTGCCACAGTAGTGTATTTGCGCTGATTCACAGATACCATAGTCTTGAGTGTGGTGGATGTGCATTCAGAAAGGCCAGAGCTTGCTTGTTTGGGCTCGACCACTCAAGAAAAAGCAGTCCGAATACTGAAGGCTATGTTTACAAGAAATGGGCTGCACAAGCAAAGTGTGCTTGAAGGATACCAGCTCCATTTTCCATCCATGGATAATGAACACATGTCCAGTGGTTTTCTTCAGTGACAGATGGTAATGGCACTGAACCCCAAAGGGAAAGACCCATTCACAGATCAGAGTTTTTATAAGCAAAATACAGACACCTGAAGGACTATACATGATACTGTCTTGTGCATGCAAGAAAGTCCCAGAGAGACTTTGTGAGTGAGGGGAAATGTATTATAGCAATAAGAAATAGTAATCTGCTTAAAATGTAGGAATTAAGGTCATTAAAATGTAATGCCAAACTCAGATCTAGCAAAATTAGCTTCCTTAGTGATCATACTTAAAGTATACCAACAATTTTATTTAGCAAGAAATACAGGTAATGTGGGGTGGGGTGGGGGGTTGTACTG